>NC_043982.1:36408362-36593362 GCF_902150065.1 Myripristis murdjan
GGAGGAGTCCTCTGGTCAGCTGGATGGATGGGGGGAGGAGAGCAGGCCTTGACCCTCTCCTTTGCATCAAAGCAACCTTTATTTTTTCCTCCCCTCCTTCATCCTTCTAGCGTTCACATTCAAATTCAAGATTGTTTATCAGACACATAATATACACAGAGCAGAGTGTGTTATGGACATTTTGATCAAATCTCCAGTGAGGTCAGGGGAAGTCGTCTTGGTTTCTCCGGTCCAAATCCAGTTCAGTTCAGTCAAGTTTTATAACTTTTATTCTTCCATGAATCTTTCTTGCTGTTGATTTTCTTCATTTTGGTAAATGGACTGCATTTATACAGTTACTTTGCTGGTTGACCCACTACTCAAGGCTCTTTACAAGGAATGTGTCACATCCACCCATTCACACACACACATGTTCACACACTGATGATGATGGCGGAGGCCTTTTCGACTTGCTCATTGGGAGCAGTGAGGAGTTCAGTGTCTCGCTCAACATTTCAGCAGGTACCCGTAGTTTTGAGTACAGTGTCACACATTTTACATTTCTTTCCTTCCTCTCTCTCTCTCTCTCTCTCTCTCTCTCTCTCTCAGGTTTCTCCACGCTGTCTTTGGCAGACCAGATGAGTCTACTGCAGAGCGCATGGATGGAGATCCTGATCTTGCGCGTCGTGTACCGCTCGCTGTCCTTTGAAGACAAGGTCAGTACCTTTGGCTTTTGTCCGGCTTTTATCAGATCGAACCTCAACATATCCAAATGTATTTAAAGCGTCTTCACCATCTCATCTCTGTGTGTGTTAGCTGGTGTACGCCGAGGACTACATCATGGACGAGGACCAGTCGAAGCTTGCGGGACTTCTGGACTTGAACAACGCCATCCTCCAGCTGGTCAAGAAATACAAGACGATGAAACTTGAGAAGGAGGAATTTGTCACTCTCAAGGCCATCGCTTTGGCTAACTCAGGTGAGGGGTTCGGGTTCGTCCAGGGTGTAGGATTAGTCGAGGTTGCTCTCTCCTTTTAAGATCAGCTGACAGTTGTGTTGGCCATTTCATCTTCCCCCTAATGAGTCACTGGGGATCCACAATTGTGTGAGCAAAAGTGGATTATATACCCCTGTAGGTCCTAGATATGGTTACACACCGGGCTTGTCCTGCTGTGGTGCCTTAGATCAAATCAGCAGCCTTTCAAATATAGGACACCCCTCGCCTGCCAAGCTCATGTCCATCATACACAAACTCTAAGAAAGACACTGGGAGAAAATTGTAATTTGAATGGACGGCTGTAAAGATGGCAGGGGCCCACTAGGATTTGGCAGAGTAAATACTTAACACTAAATGATGCCTTTAAATGTCGTGCACTCAAAATACAGTATGCCCCTCTATAGGTTCATGAAGCTAGATGTAATATTACTTCAATTTAATCAGCTGCCGTATGGCCCAGAGACAGAGAGGTGTCCTGAGATGTTTGTACACATCTGTGGCCAGAGGACTGAGAGTGGACAACTCTGTGTGTGTGTGTGTGTGTGTGTGTCTACATGTGTATGTGTGCATGCATATCTGGTGAAGGAAGAGTTAATCCTAGGAATCCCTGATCCCATGGGACTCATTTGAGCTGAACCATCAAAGGACTGATTTAAATACTCACCTCTCTCTCTCTCTCTCTCTCTCTCTCTCTCTCTCTCTCTGTGTGTGTGTGTCTTTTACTCACACACACCATACACACGCGCACAGATTTATATGCACACTCCCACTTTAGCCAAGGGTGTGTTTTGAGGTTACAGTTTGCCAAATACTGAACAATCATCATCATCATCATCATCGTCACCATCATTGCTGTCCAGCCAGCAGAACCAATCAGCTCTCTCATTTTTCAGGCTACACACACACAGACACAGTCACACACACACACACACACTCAACCTGAAACGCACCCAACAAAGTGGCGATCCCTTTTACAATTAGCATAGCCGTCTCTTCAGATGCCTGTTAAATAAGGTGCAATCATTAGGACCCAAAGTCTGTCGATAAAGCCCCCTCTCTGATGTTGTCCAGCTGCATCGACAACTGACTGACACGCACACACACACACACACACACACACACACACACACCGTCTTCCTCCCATGACCCCATCTTTTGAACTTTGTCTTGGAAGCCGGCCAGCTCTTCAGTACTCTTTAATTACAAGGGGGAAGCTGTCAATACAATGTGTTTAAATGGGAGAATGCAATGGGAGCACTTTGAATTGAGAGGGAGGGGCTATTTGTTCTGATTCTGCTGTCATCCACACACACACATACACGCGTGTGTGTGTATTTGTCCTTGTTCTTGTGTGTGTGTATTTTGTGTCTTTTGTGTGTGCGCACGCATGCACACAAGAACAAATACAAATACACTCTCACACACACTTACATATGCACATTTTCACCACCCCCCATACACACACGTACTCAAACATGCACAATACATCTGTATACACATTCTCGAATGCACACACTCCCATATACACACACTCCCGTGCACATGTACACAGTATTGACAGACTGTTTTCCTGAGGGCCGTGTGTGACAATCAATCTCTTGGCCCCGGCTGTGGTTGTGTTTCTGTGTGTGTGTGTGTGTGTGTGTGCACGTGTGTGTGTTGTTGCGTGAAAAATGAAAATGCTGATTGGTTACACCAGTTATACAACAGTGACAGTGATGGTGATGGTGATGATGGTGATGATGGTGATGATGATGATGATGATGATGATGATGATGATTTCTGTTGCCTCAAAAAACACCCTTGGATGAGGCAGGAGTGTGTGTGTGTGTGTGTGTGTGTGTGTGTGTGAGAGAGAGAGAGAGAGAGAGAGAGAGAGAGAGAGAGAGAGCTCTACACATTGAAGCAGCACATTTCAAAAGTATAAGTGAGGTATGAATAAACTGTAATTATAATACAAATAATTATAATAACACAAGTGTTGCTCAGAAAATTGTGAAAGCCAGTAAGGCACTACATAGGCTTTTTGAAACGAAGCCACTTTGATAGACAGAGTCCCAATCTGTGACCACTGCTGAGTGCAGGTCCCTTGTGGTAGACTGAGGAATTACAACAACACTGTGGTTTTGGTCGGCTGTTTGTGCCTTGACGTTGTGAGCAGACACATCACAGTGTCTTTTCACTTGTTTTAGCCTAAATCCTGACTGCACAGGTCCATACAGAGGCCTTGTAGCCAAAGTCACTCCCCTGCTGAAGCTTTTTGGGCAGTGTCTCCTTGGTTAGTATGCACTTGCTCCTCTGCCCTCCTCTATGGTAAAAGCCCCACCCCAAAACAACCAATCAGAGAGAGCATGAGTGATGATTGGGGCGCCGTACAATAAATACAGATCAGGACTTTGAAGAAAGACAGAGAATAGCAGGAAACAGGATATGGAGACACAGACAGAGACAAAAAAAAAAAAAAAGACAAACAATGAAAGCATGCTGAGGCAAATTATTGCATCTCCACTCTGTGTCAGTGGACAAGCTGAGTTTACTTGTGTCGTCAGTAACAACACAAGTACAGAACAGCAACACAGCTACAAGCCTGAATGTGAGATCTACCAGTAGGCTGCAGATGTGCCACTGACAGCTGGCTCATTTTTATATAATCGATCTCACCGGAACAGGCATTGCTACTTGTCTGTTGTGACTTTTTCTTTTTCTTTTCTTTTTTTCAAAACATTTCCACCAAAAATGGAAAAGCTGCAGTTCTCAAAACAAAACAATGCATGAAAGTATGCGAGAAAGTGAGAAAGACAGTAGTTGTTAGGCATGCCATTCTCTCTGTGTGGTTTTTATTTGTATGTTTGATTTGAGTTCTGTGATTAATCTCAGAATTATGAGATTCTGACTTTATTCTCACAATTCTGGCATTTTTTTCAGAATTCTTACTTTATTTCAGAATTTTGAGACTCCTTTTAATGGTTGCCTGATTGATTTAATCATTTTTTTTGTTGTTGATTTATTCATTTTCATGCGGAGAGCAATGAATATCACCCCCCAAAACAACAACAACAAATTTTACACCACCTCTCCTCACTGTTTACAAAACTCACTTTTGAAATGGCCATTCGTTTGGCTGATTGAAACTGAAACAGCCAACTCCCAAACAAGAACTTTGCATCAGCGCCTGGAGTCTCTGACTGCTCGACAAGACAACAGAATGCTAGCATTAGCATTTTGAAGGGCATTGACACTAATTAATTCACAGGATGCTAATCGTCTGCATTAATGAAGGCAAGCCTTAAGAAATGTTAGCGAACGTGCCCCACATGTAAAGACAGCTAAACTGGCCACAGGAAACAGAACGTGTGTGTGTGTGTGTGTGTGTGTGTGTGTGTGTGTGTGTGTGTGTGTGTGTGTGTGTGTGTGTGCATGTGTGTGTGCGCGCACTGTGTGTTATATGTTAACGTGTGTTTAAACAGCCTCATGTGCTCCTGCTCATTAACTTCTGCTGCTTTACTTGTGAGTGTGCTGTGGGTCACTGCACAGGCAGGAGCCATGCCTAACAGTTTTAATACGAAACACACATCTGTATATTAATCAAAAACAATGAGGAATTCATTACACTTCAGTTTAGCTTCCATTCATTCCAGATTGGCATTAAGGACTGATTATTAAAAACCCAAGAGTAAAGAGTAAAAAACTTGAAATGTTTAGATGTAGAGTGTTTACCGTGCTAAGCAGAATTATAGTTTATAATGAGTTTGCAATATGTTATCACTTAACAATGGAAAGTGGGCAGCTGAATTACCACAGTTACCCTCAAATAAGACATGCACCTGTGCACCACATGTAGGATTTTGACAATCAATCCGTCATGTTTTAATGCTACTCAAGAAAAGAAAATGACATTAACTATGTGATATATACGTATTATTATCAATTTGGAGGCTCAGTGAGTGTCTCCCTCCCTCTCGCCCATCTCCACTCATGTTTTTTAGCTGTGCACGGTATCTTAATGCAGTATGAAAAGAAGTATGAAGAAATAAGATTTTAAATGCAGATGACAGGACGGCCAATTGTTGTTTAACCAAGGAAAAGTAGAAATTTCGAGACCCGGTGGAAGCTGAGCCCTCTATTGATCCCTATAGAATCCGACCTACTGACTGGTCTGGTCCTGCATACTGATACATGCATTACACTATAGATCCAACCCTGGGTGCTCAGTTATGGGTGTGTGTGTGTGTGTCTGTCTGTGTGTGTCTGTGATCATATAGTCTATGCTTCATTTATTTTTCTAGTATAATCTGTTTGATTTTTCATGTGTGCAACTTACAGTTTCTGTGCATGTTTGTTGTGCTCAGATGTGTTGTGCGTGCGTGTGTGTGTGTGTGTGTGTGTGTGTGTGTGTGTGTGTGTGTGTGTGTGTGTGTGTGTGTGTGTGTGTGTGTTCAAATGTGTGCCTGTGTTCACCTTGTGTGTTTGTGTATGTACATGCTTTCTCATCAGATTACTGGTCATGCTGGCATTTTCATTAGACTGGTGGAAACTCTGTGTGTGTGTGTGTGTGTGTGTGTGTGTGTGTGTGTGTGTGTGTGGAAGGAAGCAGTTTGCTGTGAGAGGTGTTCTGCTTGATCACACGTCAGTTTTCCACACCAAAGGCCAAAAAGCTTCCCCGGGTAGACCGCAGACGACCATCGCACTGTACCACAATCTGGGATCACAGACACACACACACACACACACACACACACACACGTCTTGCAGAGAAACCATCATTTCCTGCAGACACCCTTAAAATGTTAAAAGCTGAAGAATTGCAAATATTTCTTGATACTGCGTAAGTCATTCAGCACAGTATGCTGGTGCCTGTCCTGCGCCTATTCACACACACAGACGCACGCAGAAACACAGCGCAGCCCCTGGCACAGTTTTCTGGAAGTCAGATTTTTATTCGTTTTTTTTTTTAATGTATTTATTTCTTTACTGCAGTTATTAATAGACGCAGTCACTACCCACTGCAGTCCAGACGTCTTTATACAGACATCTGTTTGTGTGGCTTTACATCTTGGGAGTGGCTGTGTGTGTGTGTGTGTGTGAGTGTGTGTGTGTGTGTGTGTGTGTGTGTGTGCATTTATCGGTGTTTGTCTTTTTGTTTTAAGATTATGTTTTGGGGCATTTATTAGACCGTCACAGTGGAGAGAGACAGGAAAGTCAGGGCAGAGAGAGAGAGAGAGAGAGAGAGAGAGAGAGAGAGAGGGTTGCCATGCAGCAAAGAGTCTGGGCCAGATTTGAAACCAGGCCGCTGCGGTTCACTTGGCCTCAGTGGTACAGCGTATGCGCTCTGGGACAGCCTAATCTGCGTGTGTCTGTTTAAAAAAAAAAAAAAAGATAATAATAATTTTAAAAAATGGTAAAAAAAAATGGTCAATGTGTATGAGTTTATACACACATGCACATCTATATCTCCTATCTATCACTCCTCTCGCAGCACTACTGTGTGTGTGTGTGTAGGAGTAGGTGTGTTTGTTAGTGTGTGTGTCTGATGGTCTGTCAATAGTAGCCTTGTGATTATTATTTAACATGCATGTAGTCATTGATCGGAGGCATTGATCGGAGGTTGGAAGCTAAAGGCCAGCTCACATTAAGACTTTGGCTCCCTAAGGGGCGATGCAGAGCATTACCACAGAGGGACATTCTCAACCTTTACTGCCACGTATGCTGAAATACACACGGTATGTCGGCCCGTAGATAGATTACACATGTGCAACCAAATACGCGCCGTCTACACACACACACACACACACACACATACTCACAGACAAACTGGACTACCTCCAGAGGTGCTGCATCCTCTCCATCATGTTACAGGTCTATCTCTTTTTCTCCGCCCACCCTGTCTCTGTCTGTCCATTCATCACACCCACACATCCACACTTAAAACAGAGAGAGCGGAGCGTACCCGGCATTCAAAGCCCAGTTGCTGGATTTACTTTCCCCCTAGACGATTTAGGCTTAAAATTTAAGACATTTTGGTGACTCTGTCATCAGCAGCACCTTTCCTGAAGTGCTTAAAGTTGCACAACATGAAACCGCATTGAAGTGAGGGCCCAGAATAAGCACATAATTCACATCTATGTGGTTCCCATTGTCACTCTGACTCACTGATAATGTAAGATATGTGCTCATTCCACAATCTATATTTTTCGGCTCCAGAAGCTCCAGACAATTGAGTCTGAATGTTACTTTAGTCAAAAAAGAAAAGTGATAGCGCACTCTTTGACTCAGTGCAGTGTTTTAATCAAATCACCAGGCATGGCTCATCATTTTTGTTTTTTGTTGCACATCTCCGTGTGTCAGCACCTCAAATCAGCTACTGTGTGCTTCTGTGTCCTCACCTCAGTCAACCTTAAATTTGCACAGTGCTCCTTTAAGTGGAAGACGTCAGTTTGTTTTTATGAATCCCATTATGATGTGTGGCACAGAAAACAACAGGTTCAAGGGATAATGACACAAAAAAGAGGAATGTTACCAAGTAAATGGAACCTGATGACAAACTACAGTAACAATGATGATCAACAGCTGGGGGTGAAAAGGTCTTATTGAAGAATTATCCTCACTCTGAAATTCATAAAACAGTTTTTCTTCTTTGTTTTGTATATATTTCTTATGCAAACATAAGCGAGCATTATATCTTAGACAATAAGTCAAATTCACATTTTGCTATCAAATTTTATCACTCTTTGAATAAGTAATATTTTAATACATTTTTGATTGCATAGCCCCAACCATTTTAGAAGCATCCTTGCCACTTTGTTTCTGTTTGGATTTTGGAGTGGGTCTTTAACATCAGGCCCTCCTCTGGCACAGAGCAATATCACAGGAGAGAGAGAGAGAGGGGGCACAGGCACTGACAAAGACACACTGTTGTAAACATAATCCTAAGGAGTTGCGGGAGCGCTCGACACAGCAGAGCTTGCCTGTTTTTATTGCTGGAAAAAGCAGAAGATAAGCATTTCAGTCACTCAAATGGAGGCTGGAATACTTATTTTAATAAGACATCACTTTTTCATTTCTTATGCATTTCTGCAGCAGCCAACAAAACACCCTGCGTGCCACCTACATGTTCTCCATACATGTCCTTTTGTATCATGTTTGTAAAACTAATGCATAAACATCCCCTTCCATGTGCCTGCATTTGATGTAATCATTTGATGTGATTTACAAATTATAACAATAGACAAGGCAATGCAAACTTTATTAACATAGTACATTTCATACCAAGGGAAGACTCAGTGTATTTTACATTAAAACCCTAATTAAATTGTACTCATGACAGTGAAAACTGTGGGATTAGAAAATTTAACAAGTCAGTGGAACTTTTCTGAATTGATTTTTTTCATGACTACAGAGGAAAATATTTCAAAAATGCTTTACCCACATTTAAACAAACTACCCCCACCCCTCTGCTTGTGCTCCATAGCCCAAGGACATTGGGGACACAGACTTTAAGATACACATAAGCATGTTGTTCACACATGGATTAATCTACATTTTTCACCCTCCTTCTTCAGACTCCATGCACATTGAGGATGTGGATGCAGTGCAGAAGCTCCAGGACGTTCTTCATGAGGCCCTGCAGGACTACGAGGCTTCGCAGCACCAGGAAGACCCTCGCCGGGCAGGCAAGCTGCTCATGACCCTCCCCCTGCTCCGCCAGACCTCCACCAAGGCCGTGCAGCACTTCTACAGCATCAAGCAGGACGGCAAAGTCCCAATGCACAAACTCTTCCTGGAGCTGCTGGAAGCCAAGGTCTGAGGATGGGGGGGTTGGATAGGATGGAAAGACAGCTAAACACTGGTCTGAACCTCCTGAGCTCCAAAATGAACTTTGAACAACAACTTTGATTGACCTCCTGCTCTTTACACACACAGAAACACACACAGATACATACAAAGAAATATGTCCCTGAGATATGTCTGCTGACACATCCCCCTATGAACATACAAGTATCCTAAACCTCATGCCTGAATCCCTAAACCTCCACTCTCCGACAAAGGGGTACTCGCTTGAGCTGTTTTTTTCTTGTTTGTTTTGTTTTTTGGGTTTTTTTGGAGGGAGACTGACTGACATGACCGCCCTACTACCAAGGAAAGGAGGTATTTCCTGTATAAACTACTAACAATCACTAAAGAGATATCATGGCGATACTGAACATTGATGATGGCAAGACAAACCGTCGCTTATGCATATAAAAATGATTAAGGCGTGATTAATGACAAGACGCTTAATTGTGGACACATTCAAAATGAATGGACAACTCTTCATTTTAGTTGAGAGAGACTGCAATCCTGCACTCTGGGCTCCTTTTCCCTAACACTTTCCCTCAACACAGTTTTTTTAAGTCTTCAAGAAGAAATTGGGGGGGAGGGGTATGAACATTAAAATACTAATGACATTTGTTGTCAATTTACATGTTGAAATTGGATGGATGGATGGATGGATGGACAGAGAGAGGAAAAAAGAAGAGGAGATTTGCCCTGCCAAAGGATGGAACTCATCCATTCAAAGGATGCCAGCAAACTTTACTGTCATAACCCAAAATACTTCCTGGTTCTCTGAGCCAGTGGTCTTCAGTTCAGGTCCTCGGGACCCACAGAGCTGCTGCTTTCTGTCCAGCCACGTCGTCATCTGCAGTGAATCACATTCACTCTGCATCCCAGGTGTATAATAATTCCTGCTTCAATGGCTGGAACGAAAACCAGCAAAGCTGTGGGAGCTGAGCACCAGGATTGAAAGCCACTACTCTAAACACTTCCTGGTTCTCCCTGAATACAGTTCCTGGTTCCCCATGACTCCCCCACTTCACCTATAAGTCAAATATGATATTTGTTGTATTTGTTGAGGACCAGTGTCCCTGGCCTCCCAAACCTGTCAGTATTATCATAGTATTGTAATGAGTGTTTGCACGCCTGACTTGGGCTGAATATAGATGTCTGGACACAGTTTCAAATATTCGAACTGCTTGAGGTGCGACTGATTTAGTAAGCTAGAGCAAAAGTGGAAATATTGCTGCTAAAATGAGCTAACGTAGCAGGTCAGCCTTGATTAGCTCCGTTAAGGATTCCTGCTCGGCTACCCGGTGCGTTTGCAAAGGAGGCTCAGTTCACATCCTGTCTGCTTTATTAAACCAAACGCTCCTCTCGCATTTGCTTATTTATCTGAAACTTTTTCGGCTACTTAGCGACCCAGGCTTGCAGTTCACCACAAGACCAGCCGGTTATGGTTCTCAGCTCCGAGTCTATCAATGTGCCATCAAGATTAAGATGAAGCCCATGCCAATTACCTGCCCAGTCGTATTTTTTTGATTCCAAAAACTGCAAAACGTCACTTCAGTACTACCCTTCTTGCTCCGTTGCATTCATGTCTTCCAGTTCATCCCTCGGGTCAGTGTGGAGATATTTTTTCTAGTTCATTCAGGGAGTGATGGGGGAGCTTCAGTCGCTCAATGCAATACGAACCAGACGGAACAGTGTGCTGACAAAACTGACTGAAGAAATAAGTATTGTTGCTTTGAAACTCCTTGATTTTGTTTATTTCTAACTTGAAAATAATATTAGTGATGATAACAATGCTAAGGCTGTAAATAATTACGATTGTCATCCTGTATATGACATAAACACGGCTTTGTTTTTGTTATTAATATTGTCTTCTTAAAACTGAATCAATCAATATGTCTTTCCTTTTTTCTATCAGCTTGACCACTTTCAGCAATTATTATATATATATACATATATATAAAACAAGTAATAATGTATTAACAAATCTGCGTTTATCTTAGAAAACTCCGAGCAATAGTGGTTTTAAAAGGAGAGGGGTGTGCATATGGACAAAGTATGCAATATTAACATTTTGTGCCAGTCTTAAATTTTGGGAGGAGGGAGGGAGGGGACGGGGGATTCGAGGAGAATTGTAGCTTCTCTTTCTCTCTGTGTGATTTGCCATAAGCTATTAGATAACAGTCAATAATTCCTTAGAGACAGTTAAGCAGGAAGACGTGAGGACAAGGAACGTCAGGGTGAGATGTCACCGTCGCTCTCACATCAAAACATGGAAGCCGTTGTGGTCAGTTTTAGGGTTAAAATCCGGCGATGCCGTGAGCTGAATTGTGAAACATGCAACATTCAGTTCGCAGTTCCCACATGGTTCTGATATTTGCACCTTTCTCGTGACCAAGCTCTTTTTGCAATTAATCTCGGCGTTGTGAAAAGACGACTCTTTGTCTGCAAAAAGCAACAGCTCATCGTTGTAGCTGCAAGAGAGGCTCCGAAGGAAGCAGCTTTCTCTTTAAATGAATTTGTTTCTTTGTCCGCTGTCCGAAGGTGTGTGTTCCATCAGCCATGTAGATGAGTGTGGGGACCAGCAGAATAACCTGACTCGATGTAGACCAGCACTGAGGGAAATAATGCAAGCAAAAAAAAAAAAAAAACGTCATCCTATTCAAACAGCATGACATCGACTGCTTTATATTAGCTAGCTGTTCTACGTCCTGTCCATAGACACACTGCTTTACAATTTCCAAAAAAAAAAAAAAATCTTTTGTGTTGTGGTGGTAAACGCCGTCAACTCTATCATACACCATCTGAATACTGCTGAATGTTGAAATTTCAAAAACACAACATGACCAGAAACACCTCAACTTTACGGTAGTGGACAACTGGATGTCTTTGCTGGCCACTAGTTTTGTAAATATCACTGGAAAATGTGAATTTAATAAGCTTGATTTGACTTGTTACCTATTACAGTATTTAAATGGTGCTAATAATAGTGGCTCACAATCACTTTTGGAGATTTAATTCCGAAACTTTTTCCGCTAAATTACACTTGAGTGTCTATGGGTAGGAAATAGAAAAGCAGGTCGATAGAAAGGCTGACTCAAGACCATTTAATTCCAGGAAGTAGCATTACAATTTCCAGTTAAGTGAAAGACATTAACTTCATTGTTATACTAAGAAAGCATACGATTGATTGATCATGCTTGAACCCGTGAATACAGTCTAGGGATTTTTTTTTTTTTTTTTTTTTTTTTTTTTTGATATCATAATTTATGTAATTTCTAAAGCAGAATAAGAATGCCAAAACGTGTAATCTAGATTATGGTGTAATCTAATATAAAATGGCAACTCGTCACAGCTGAAGAGTGCTGCAGTTAAGTCTAGTTAATCTCCAACATCACATCGCTCTGTATCAAACATCAGTATTATTAGTAAGGGGTATTTTCTCAGCCTTCTTAAACATTGTATATTGTAAATTAAACAGATTATAATTCTAACATAAGACATTTTATTGGAAACAAAACCGAAGAAAAAAAAAGAAAAAAATGTAGTTCAGCCTCTATGTGTGTTTCATGTTTGCTGTGCTTTTTTCTATCAAAAAGAAAACTGTTTCTTTTGTTTTATGTCTGTTTTTTTTGTTTGTTTGTTTGTTTGTTTGTTTTAAACTCCTCTTTCTTTTTCCTTTTTTCTTCCTTTCCTTTTCTGTTACGTCCTCCGAGGCGATGCTGTGTACTTTTTCTCGTGGTGGTTCCCGTTCTTGTGCCGTGTGCTTCTTCTTTAGACAACACAGAGTAGAGTAGAGGCCATGTTGTCTGTCTGTCGGATCAGTCCGCAGGGGGTCTGGGCACCGGATTCTCTCACAATGAACCGAACCGGATATAAGGCTCTTCTAGAAACTTACTAGACCACCAGGATCAAATTACAGTATCCATCTTTACCGAACTATACATAAATAAATAAATATGAAGTATCTAAATGAAGAAACACCATACAAGTATTTAAAAAGGGATAATTTGTGTAACTACTCTTTCTTGTAGAATAAACAATATACTGTATATCTTTAGGTTTAAATAAAGATGAAATGAAAAAGGACATTTGAGTAATTCAGAACCGTAGGTGACTCTTTTTTGATAAACTCGCTGTACATAACCGCCTTCCATACAGCTCAGCTCAGTCATTATCTTTACCATTTCAGCTGGCAAAAAGGGAAATTATGAAGATGAGTAACGTGTTCTTTTCTTGTATTGGTTCTACTGTTGTTATTTTTTTTTCTCTTGCAATCCATTTCCAGACACGCATCTTGCTTTGCAACAGAGTCAACGGAGTGAAATGAATTTTAAAGGGGGCACTAAAGTGAGGAGTAAAGGTTTTTCTTGCTCTCTGATGACTCCTCTGCAAGATGTGGCCGTAGGAAAGGGAGTGTTAAAGACAAAAAAAAAAAAAAAAAAAAAAAATCTTCATATGTTTCATTTCAGCCATTTGTTTTTTCTCTACCAAGCATTCTTTAAAGTAGAGTGTGTGGAAAAGGTTTCTGCATTGGCGCCTGAACTAAACCACAGGATCCAGACATAAATTCAAAAATGTCATAATCCTTTAATAACGAGCAATTTGTTACATAGAATCTGCTCTACAAATATCGAATTGACCGATCTTAAGGCTCATCAGCGCACATACTGATGCATACATTTTCAGCAAGGAAACATTCAGATAAATTATCATACAGGTGATTGGACATATTTGTAGGTCGTGTACCCAAAGACAATGTTGAATGTCTTATTCTGAGAGTCGCTGACCTCGAAGTCTTTCTCATTGTCCGAGATGCTGGGATTTCTTAATCTTATCATCTAGTGTACACAGTTATAATTTACACATACAACCTATTGAGGAAAGGTGCTGTTTTCTTACTGTGTTATTGTTTCTCTTCTGTTTTCCTGTTTTTATCTGTTTGTCGGTTGTCATACCAACCCTGTAAAATCCTGGACAATTCAAAGGTGATGAAAGATGTTACAAATCTCCCTGCGTTGATTAGAGCTGAGTTGAATTTGGCTATGCCACATTTTGTAGCAGAACGAAAACTTGAAACTCCTTTTTTTTTTTTTTTTTAGAGTGAAATTTTAGTAACTGTTGGTCCTGATGTGCAAAAATCATGTCAGTTTCATGTAATAAATATCATATCTTTATCATATGCTCAAAATGCAAAATAAAGATGAAGTCATTACGGTGACTTGACCTTGGCAGGAAATGAAAATGGTTCACTTTATTTGGCACCTTATTGTTTTTCAACCGGATTGAATTCACGCCTCACCAGCGAAATCTGGAAAATGGCTGCTGTAAAAATTCCTGCCAAATGGGCATTGGCCATCAAATGAAAGCAGAGTAGTTGTCTTATTTCAGTCCAAACACCGAATCACAATTCTACCAGCTGCAATCATGAAGGAGATTGTGTGTTTCTTCTTTCAGAAGCTTTGATGAAACTAGCTGCCGATAGCCAACATGCTATGTAGGTGTATAGGAAGGAAGTGTTTTCCCCCCCACAAACATTTTTTTTTTCCTATTTAAGAAGCAATATTATGATAACTGTACAGCGATGAGGCAAGAGTTGCACTTGTTTGTGTTGGGTTATAGATCCAAATGCTGATGTATCTATTGGAGTTACTCTGCAATTATCATTAAACCATAGAAATTACACGGTGAGCAATGTAATGACGAACCAAACTGCTGTTTTCTCTAAGAGGCAGTGGAAGGACTGAATGAGTTTTTGCAGAGCCATTGATAGAAAGAGTTTGGCCTGGTTGCACTAGGGGCATCGCGTTATTCCCCTTCTCTAGAGCTAAGACATGTTAGCTGCAAACACTGTTGTATGCATCAGTGTCCCGCTAGCTAGGAACAGAATGACGTCTAACTTAGCCAGGGCCACGGAGCCGAAAAGGTCCATCTACCACAACTGACCCTAAAAACTACTACGGCCAAACTGCGTCTATCTCCAGCTCTACAGAGTGTTTAGTTAGTTAGTTGTATTTAATCCCCAAATGTAACTGCCACATGCGCTGCGGCTAGCCCTGCAGTCTCAATCTGCAAATATTAAAAAGAGGAAAAAAAAAAAACATTTTAAGAGAAAGAGAAAGATGAGAGGCATTTGGGAAAAAAAAAGGATATTTAACGAAAAAAAGACCCTTGGGTGGTGAAGAAGAGTTGCGGAGGACAGGAGACCCCGTAGTGTTATTAAAAACATGTCCGTAGATTTTAGATGTGCTTCACATCAGTAAATGAAAAAAAAAAAAAGATAACAAAACAAACAATTACCTGTATATTTTTGTGACGTGTATCATACAAGTGTGCTCCGACGATAATGTCCATTTGTGTAAATGTATTTATTTGACATTGTATATATTGTTCAATGCAAAAAGAGAGACCTATGATTCTGTAACTTAAACTACTATGGGTTGAAACATTACATGTGTTACTCCAGACTATGCCTTTCAGGATTATTACAGTAGAGCAATATCAATTAAAACCAGGCTTCCAGTTTTGACCTCTGTCTCTTTACTGTCTGATTCTTCACACACAGTTTTTTAATTCAACCTGCAAAGTCGCATAAAACGATAAATACATCATTTCTCCAGCAAAGACCTGAGGGAACACACCTTGAGACTTACCCACACATCAAGCACTTACACAAGAATTGAGCAAAACTGAGAATCTAAGAAAAAGTGCTTTCTAAGAGTTATTTTGTGATGAAATGCGGTCAGTCCCTTTTTTTGGTGTATCCACTTTGGGTTATACAAATAAGTGAAGAGAGCAATAGCAATACCAGTGAGAGGCTTTCATGCTCACAAAAACTGAGAGCCAGGCCCCTTATTCTGCCTTGCACACACATTGTCTTGTGGCTGCATTGCATCATGGACTATTATGGCGACTGCTGGTGGAGGAATTGGTACCTTTACCCCGTACAGGCAGAATTTCTCCTCGTGTGAGTGCTGCATGTCGGTGCACGATGGTGAGTCAAGAAAAGGCCTGATCTCTCTGGTACTGAGGGCCCGACACCGAAACTTGACTCTCAATTTTTGAAATTATTTCCCTGTTGAACTCCATTGTAACTGCAGTGGAAACATCCTGACATAACGTGACTTCATCTCTGGATTAAGTTCTCCTATCATCCAACTTCACACAGGAATAAGAAAAAAGACACTGGCAAACAACAAAGCAGCCAGAATTGCAAGATCCATCACAAACAGATGAATTTAACTGTACTGATGTGTTTTAAGATATATTTTTCTTTGCCTGACCCTCAGTTTTTAGCAGGTGTAGGAGATTTAAAATATTCCAGTGTAAGTTACTGCTTTAACACTGTTTTATTTACATGATTTTGTGTCAATGACATATAAAAAATTTAATAGTAAACACAAAATATGTTTTTATATTAGCGTCTCAAGGACTGAATCGGGAGCCTGAAACATGAAAAAGTTTGAGAACCCCTGCTTTAGATATCGATACCCCTTTAGAGTCCCTTTGCTCAGTAAAATAAAACGAAAGAGTGAAGGATGAATGGATTGAGGGAAGAAGAGGAGGAGGAGAGAAGAGGAAGTGGTGACAGCTTGCTCCGGTGGGTGGCTAACGACTGTCCATTCTGAATGCACAGATCAACTGCTCTTGCCAAGGGCACCACACACACACACACACACACACACACACACACACACACACACACACACACACACACACACACACTGATGTAAGACATGCTGTGTACAACATTAAACAGAAGAGGCCTTTTCACAAGCATAAGCAAACATGAGGAGAACACACAAACAGAGGGTCTTCAGACTCCATCTCTCACTCTGTCGTCCTACCGCTCGCTCTCTCTCATTCTTTCTCTCGGCAGGAAAAAAAAAAGCTCCACCTCTTGCTTTCCATATTTCTCCATTTTCTACAACCATTTCCCCTTTTCCTTCGAGCCTCCACTCCTTTCCTTCTCTCTTTCTTTCTTTCTATACTCCTCCATCCCTCCCTCCATTTCGTTCACTCTCCCTCCCTTTTGCTCTGCCTTCACCTTCTGTCTCTCTCTCTATCTCTCTCTCTCCCTCTCTCCCACTCCCTTTCCCTCTCTCTCTCTCTCTCTCTCTCTTTCCCTCTCCCCTCTCTAATAGCCAGCAGCAGTAAATGGGATGCAGAGGCCAGATATTTAATGTAGCAGAGAGCCGTCGAGCGTTTTAAGAAGCCTTTTTCTAACAGGGGGAGCCCTGACCCACAGGCAAATATTTTTCAACCAGATGACATAAGAAGATATTAACCGAATGGGACCCAATAGCGGAAAGAGAGGTTTTCACTCCTTTTTTTCCTCTTTTCTCTTTCTCCTCTCTCTCTCTCCCTCTCTCTCTCTTCTCTATTTGGGCTGCTGGTCGCCCAGCCTTCTGCACATACGTTTTATTTTACTCGCTTGCCTTTTGGAGTTCATTTATTTTATTTTATCTTTGATTCATTATTATGATACGATAAAAGCTACTTGAGCATTTCAGCTGCCGAGGGGCTCTTATCGTTAACCTTGTGGAACGCTTGTGAGAGTGGGCTCCGCACGCCGCATCACTAATGGACAACTTAACTCCTCTCACCTCCTCCTCCACCTCCTGGCTTCATCTCCATCTCTCCTTCCATCTCTGTCTGTCTATCTCTGTGAGCACCACTCATCCCTCTATTTTTCTCCTCTGATCTCTATCCATCTTCTTGTCTCCCTCCTAATCTTTCCTTTTCAGTCTTTCTCAATCTTTCAATGTGTTTCTCTCATTTTTCTTGTGCTCAAGTCAGTTTGATTCAAATTGGCTTCACTGGAATATAATGCAAAATGCTAACTAAATAATGTCAATATATATTACATCTGACAAAAAGGAGATATATCTGAATTAAATCTATTTTTTGTGTAAGAATCAGCCAAAAAGTTCCTCTTTTCAGCGACATTGTTTACCTTTGTGATGATTATTAGGGAAAATGTTATCGCATTTGAACATTCACGTTTATTGCCTTTCCGGTAGGTTTGCATCTTATTCTCTTCCCACCCCACTTTTTCACAAGACAGTCTGCCTCATGAAGTCTTCAACATGGCATTTTGTGTATTATTGATAGCTCTCTGACCTGCTTTCTGCCCCCTTCTGGGTTTAACAGTGGTACACTAAGTATTGATCCCTCATCTCCAGCTACCTGTAAGCTCATCTCCACACTGCTCTTTTTAATGTTTTCTGATTCAAAAATATAGTTTCAAAACAATTTATAGCACAGACATTGCCCCGCTCAGTTGTATTTCATTCTTTCAGATGCCATTGTGGCTCTTGATAAAGACCATGCTTTTTTACAGTAGAGAAACTCCATTGCTCTCAGCTCTTCTCATGGCTCTTCAGACATTCACTTCTTACCTTTCCAAGAAGACATTTTCAGCCACCATAGGCAACTCATCCACATCCACAGTGGACATTACTTGTGGGGTCCCACAGGGTTCAATTTTTGGACCCATTTTATTCTGTATTTACATGCATGAATTTTCACTCTTGTACCAATGACACACAGTCATAGCTGCACATAAAACCTAATGACACTATTAGTCTAGCCACTCATAAACTGCCTTGCAGATATGCTGGATGTTGCAGAATTTTCTAACTAATGACTCCAAATCCAAAGGAGATATGCCTTTTTGGCCCACAGAACTTCACTATAAATTAGGTAATTTGTCTGCCAATGAAAAGCCACTAGCAAGGAAGTGAGGTCTAATTATGATGCAAATTCGAGCTTTGGTGAAGAACAGGTTAACCCCATATCAGCCAGTTTGCAGTTTGCTCATAGCGCCAGTGGGACTAAATTGCCTCAGCATGTCTGCAAGGTCGGGATTCTCCACCCAGTGAATACCTGGAGGTAAAATATTGGATCTGATAGCATTTGATAGGATTTACAAATATTTTAGTGAAGAAATCTGGTTTTGTGGTACTGTAATTAATGACAAATCAACCAAATCACAAGTAAGCAGTTCTTCTTTACATTTTGATCCTTTGGCTCCCGTGGATCTTTTCAGTCATGCAAGGAACAGGGGGTAATAGTATCTAAAGCTTACAAGCAAAAATTACTGAAGCTAACCAAAGTTAACCAGATCACAAGAGTGTTCAAAGGACGTCAAAGGAAATTCATGAGCACATCGACTGCGGAGTGAGTACTGTCATAATACTTAAAATGTGGAAGCCTTTAAGAAAGCTTTTTATCCATGTATTCCATTTATTCAGACTAATTAGCACATATACAAAGTCATATAAAAACATAATGTGAATATATGGAGCAACCAGTGCCTGACACAACAGGAAGACAAGGGTCGTGAAAGTTTGTTTCCAGTGGGCAAATACACTGAAAAAGAGACACAGGGCAGCAGGCACACCACTCCACCCAGAGGTGCTGCGAGATGGAGCTTTTTTTTTTTTTTTTTTTTTTTTTTTTTTTCCAGAAACCTGTTATTTCTTTTTCTTTCTTTTTCTGTCTTTTTTTTTTACCTTTAGAACATAACAGAGTTACACAAATGGGCTGTTTCGTACAGACCTCACACTGAAGTATGATGTGATTTCAGAGGGGCTCTTATTGGGTTTGGGAGAAAGCGTGGATGAGATTTTCTCCTCCCGATAGGGTGCCAAACAGGGTCAATCTCCTAGGGTAGCCATATCTGTTTTGGGCGCTGTGACCTGTAAAGTGCTAATGTGTGGCAGCTTCACACTGATGATGTTTCAAAGGCCTGTTTTGGGGCTGTTTAATCCCTCTAGTGTATGTGTGTGTGTGTGTGTGTGTGTGTGTGTGTGTGTGTCTTTTGTGTGTGTTCTTTCTGGCATGTGTGATCTACATTTTTACTTGTGCAGTCCTATGTGGTCATATTTATGGATTGTTTGCGTGTGTCTTTGTACCTTTCTTGTGTGTGTGTACCTGTGCTTGCAAGAGTGTGTGTGTGCGTGTGTGTCCGTGCGTGTGTATGTGTGTGTTTTATCCCCTTGTATCAGTGGTGGGGCTCCCGTGGGTTTCACAGGCCTAGTGACACGGACTCACGGTGGTAATGGCCTTTCACAGCAGCCTTCTCCCCTGACACAAAACACACACACACACACACACACACACATACACACACACACACACATACTGAATCAAGACTGACGCACACACAAGGAAACTCACACACATGCACAGACAAACACACACATAAGCAGAAACACACAAATAGTCATTCAAATGAATTCTCAAGAAAACTGTGCAGAAACGCTATATTTATCTAAATATCTATCTCTCTCTCTCTATATATATATATATATATAGAGAGAGAGAGAGAAAGAGATACAGAGATAGATAGATAGATAGATAGATAGATAGATAGATAGATAGATAGATAGATAGATAGATAGATAGATAGATAGATATACTTTTTTAGAGAGAGAGAGAGAGAAAGAGAGAAGTGTCCTGGTTGGTTCATAGGCCTGATGTCATACCATGTGTCCTCTTCTCATTCTCTGATAACAAAAAATAAATTAATAATATCAAAAAAAAGAAAAGAAAGAAGAATGTGAGAGCAATGGATGGCTGCAAGAGGGATAAATGGAGAAGTATCTGTCTTTTCTCCAACCACCCTTTCTTCCCAGCTTTCTTTTCTGCCTCTCTCCTTGTCACATTTTCTCCACTGACCTGCTCTCCATCAAATGGCATATGGCCTACTTAGCTTATATGCTAGCTATCTGAGCACTACCTGCTATTTATGGACCTTCACCTGTACAAACTTGCTATGAGTTTTTTTTTTCTCTTTCTATTTTTCCATTCATTCCTGATCTATCTCATTCTAATTAATTTGTTTGCTCACTCTCTTTTTATTTTATTCATTATGTCTGTCTCTCTTTCCACCAGCTCACCTTCTCTCCCAGCACACCTCTCATGCATCCCTTTTTCCCCACCTTCTCACTCTCCATCCCTTCCTCGTCGTCTCCATTGATCCTCTTGCCCCTCCACTCCCCACTTCCCACATCCATTCCTTTTCTGCCACCCCATTCTGTGTTCCTGCCTCCCTCTTTTCCTCTTCCATTCCTCTGTCTTTCTCTCTTTCTAGGTGTAAAGTGGCCTAGATGGCTGTGCAGGTCTGAACTGTGTGTGTGAGCTATAAGAGGGGTCACCTGTCATTGCACTTTGTATTTGCACTTTCAACGTTTTAACTCTATACGATGGGCCATTCATTCTCACTCACGCTCCTTTCTCTTTCCCCCCTCTCTCTCGCCCCCTTTTCCATCTTCTATTTGTGTCTATCGCTCTCTATCTCTCTCTAAGGACAGTAAATGTTTTAACTCTCCATTCTATGGGCCATTCATTAAGTTAGTGTACTTTTATAAATAGTCTTATGTGTCACTGGCCAGTGAATTAGTGGCACTTTAAATCCCCCACTCGAAGCATATAGATAGCTGGAGGGTTTGATATGTAATGGCCACTTTTCCTCAGGAAAGCCAATTAGGGCTTACTGGGGCCATTGCAGATGCTGATAATACACTGCAGGATCAAAAGCATTGTTTGAATATTTGAAACATAACCATTTTGATAAGTCAATATCTTTTGGTATAAAGATGCAAAACAATCCTTGAAATTATGTTTTGAAAATGTGTGGCTTTTTAAGATCATAATCTGTAATGCATTGTTATGTAAAAATATACATAGGGGAATAGTGAACGCTGCAGAAGGGGAGCAGAAGCATAGCATAGTCTATTTCATTTCACTGCCCATGTTACTTAATTAAGCCGCTTTTCCACCACATGGTATGGATTTCATTTTCCACTGCAGATAGTACCCCCACAGTGTAGCTGGTCATCATAGCGACGCTGTGTGAAACCGCTGTGATGTCATCTTCAACGAAACACACACAGAAACAATGTAGGTTGGTTTGGTGAGCTTGATTCTCAGTGTGGCTGTTTGTCACAGCAAGGTTACACAAGGACAGCAGATGAAAACCAGCCTCTCCAGCTAACTCGGACTCACTGTTGATTAGTATGTGTTGTCCCTGAAAAGAAAATAAACCAATAGATAAATCAATTTTGTCTCAGAAGAGGATGAATGCAGCAGAACAAAAGACTGTTGAAAATCCTACACCAGAGCTCAGACACACAATTATGACGCAGTGATGGAGTGATGATACTAGTGACGAGTCTCCCTCACTAATCAATGGTCTGCACTGTTTTCACCTTTTAGTATTGGCTCAGCTCACTTGGAACCTCAACAGAGGTGATACCAAAAAAAGTGGCAGGTACCAGGTCATTCAAGCACAACGCAGTGAGCACAAAATATTTATTATCAATCATCAAGTCTTTCCTCCTGTTGCTGTGAACAGACACTATGAAGAAAGTGGGATATGAACATCAGCTTTTTGCCTCAGGGGACAGGTCACTTGCCCTGCCCACTGGTCCCTAGGGCAGTCAAGGATTTAAATCAACAACATTTCAGTCCTAAACTATTCAGCCTAACCAGTCTAATGAGTAAGTTTTGCCTCGGCCTTCTTGGCTTGTCCTGTAAGAGAACATAAAGCCAGTTCTGGTGAGCAACAGGCTTACTGGAGAGGCATGGGTAGCTGTTTGACCCTGTTCTGCCAGACCTACACACACAGCAGCAGCAGCAGTTAATGGCTCCATTATAAATGGATAGTATAGGGGAGACTGGGGACAGTTGCAACAAGGGACGGTTGCAACAAGCCTTATTTCTCCAATCAGAAACATGCTAGAGTGATGACACTCACACTGCACATGCTCAGTTAGACCCTCTACCCACAAACAAGAGAGTGGCCATATTGATCATCTGGTCCAGCTTTTATCAAGGCAAAACTGTTTTGGAGGTATGAAAGTAGATTTTTTCATGAGCTGTATTTTTGTCATACTGTGCTGGTCTTTTGTATGAATTAATCCAAACCTACCTAGCTTGAATCACTGTTTTGTTGACTATTCAGTGACACCGTTTACATGTGTCAATGTCACTGTGGCTAGTTAGCACATGGTGTTTTGTCATGACTGATACCACAGGGACGGTTGCAACAGTTGCAACTGTCCCTATGCTAATATCAAAACAGACCACACAACAGTATTTTTGAAGATTTTTAGCTCAAAATAGGCACAATTAATATATTTCATTGCTCATGATGAACAGAACAGGCAATCATAATGAGAAACTAATGCTAATGATAAACAAAATAATTCCCCAAATAACTTGTTGAGCAAAAATGAGCAATTAGTTATTGTTGTATATTGTTGTATGTGCTGTGCTATGGGACAAACTAAATAAATTTTCCTGTGAAAACAGTCATATAAACTTGTCATATAGTGAATAAATCATTTAAATTGTATTCTGTTTGTTTTCAGTATGCCAAGAGTGAGGAAGAGAATCACTAACAGAGGTTCAGTAACATCTACACATTAACTCAGGGTAGGCCTATGTTTTACACAAAACAAAACTTAGTAAATACTTTAATACTGTATACTGTGCTTATTCAGACAAAAATCAGAAGATAATTGGTGAAATTTAATGATTTTTTAATATGTTGCAACCGTCCCTGATCCGTGTTGCAACTGTCCCCAGGTTTGGGGTCAGTTGCAACGTTTGAATTCCTTTATTCAGATAAATATTGTGATTGATATGTTATATGTAGCCATCTTTAAATGGTATGGGTATATAGCAGACAGATGTAGGTTTAATATGTAAAAATTTGGTGTGCCTAGTCCAAATAGTCTCTGAGTAACTGAGGGTAATGTAAAAAGTGTTGCAACTGTCCCCAGTCTCCCCTACTATCTTTTTATAGCCTTTGATTAAAGGCAGGAGTGTGTCTCAGGGCCATATGGAGACTCTGACACTGATGCATAGCTTCATCCCCCCAGCTCTCCCTACCTCCCAGCCCCCACCACACATACTATTTTTGAATAGCTGATTGACATAGACGATTGCAATGACAATTGCTCTGAGGTATATTTTTTTATCTGAGACAGCGCTAGATTTACACTTTCACAATTCCTGATATCAAATGACTTGTTACTGCTGAAGATAAACTAAGGAAACTGAGTCATATCAAGACTGCACAACAATTTATTTATTCCAAGTCTTCATCAGTGAAGAAGAAGAACCGTTCTGGAATGGAGGTATTTTGGATAGTTGAAATTTTAGATATTAATGTAAATACATTATCAGCATGTTTCCAAACTCTTGTGTGGTGCAAATAGCCTTTAAATGACATAACACACATGTAGGCTTGGCAGTAATATTACCGTTGTCCGAAAACATTTTGGGACAAGAGCAGCATCACAGAAATCACTTACCTGTGGCTGCAGCGCACACACGTATGGATGGAGGAACAAACTGACCGATGAATAATAGACTCATTTACTGGAGAACAAAAATAGCCTTTAAAGCAGCACAAACATTAGGCCCTATATGCCTGCCGGTAAAATTGCAGCTGCTTGCAAGTACTTTGTGACAATATAAAATCACTAGCACACACGCACACAGGAGCAAACTAACCAATGAATAATACACCGATTTACTGTAACAAAAACAGAATTAGATTGGTAAACTGTATTGCAGGCTACTGGAGAGTAGTGTAGCTTGTATTGGGAAAAAAGGAAGTGGCTATGCATTGTAAGGACATTCCATTAATTAATTAATCATAGGTCAAATTATCGAGGTCTTACTAAATTTTATTTTTCTAAAATGCATATTGAGCTATGTGGAATGAACGAAACCAAATTTTTGCTAGTTACTCAACCCTTGTTAATGTCGACTCGAATTTTTAAAATTTATTTATTTATTATTTTTTGTTCTAGTCATATTTTAGTCATTTTAGTCAAGTTTTAGACTGAAGTACTTCAAAATAATTTGGTCAGTTATTTTAGTCATTTTAGACACTGGAAGCTGTTCTAAATATATGATTGCATTTTCCTTTCAATTGCCATTAGTTTGGCTTATTGTTCTGGCCAGTCTTCTTGCTAGCATTATGGTGTTAAAGGTGCATTTTCTCTTTAATGATATTTCACAGTAAGTGAGTGTCATTTTTAACATCATAGCAAAAACTGTCTTTACTTCAGAGTTTCTTTCAGCGTTCTGTAGCTGGATAGTTTGTAGTGCAGCTCCATGTTGCCTTCATGGGAATGGGACATTAGAGTATTGTCTATAAAATTTCACCAACACACCATTTACTGGACGCTCTCTTGCTTGGTATTCACCATGGAGGAAATTAAGAGTTTCTTCCTCTTACAAGCATTAATTTCTCCATAAGTTACACCACAAATGTCTTGTTATCGCCATGATTAGAAATTTATGACCACAGACTTACAGTGACAGCAGCTTAGTTGTTTATTAGGTTGTCTGTCTCATTGGCAAAAGGGGGGCAAATTTATATTTATTTGTGCCTGTGTATGAGTCTACCTGTAACATTTTTACATCATTATTTTTCATTGAGGATAAATAAGAAAAATCTTTCTTTTAATTTTCATTTTAATAGAGCATTTTGTTGACATCATAGTTTCATCATCATCAAAAAGGGAAAAAAATGAAAATGAAGTGTAAACCATTATTTTTGTCCAGAAAAGATTGACAAAAATAACACTGTCCTGAACAAATGAAACAGAACATAGTGTATACTGAGAATAAACCCTGTCCAGTTTATACCAATTCTTTATTACATTTTTTGGAGGGTTTAAAATGTGCCAAACAAATAAACATTGTAACAACAACAACAACAATAATAATAATAAAAATAAATATTATTAACCCTTTGATGCATGAATTATGAAAGCCTGAGTCAAGATTTTGTTGTTGTTTTTTGGGTTTTTACTCTTCTTAGGGCATGAACACTTTTGTGAGTCTCCATACTTCTTTGAGGATGCAGGACTGGTATTACCATGTCATGATACTAGTATTGATATGTTTTCAGCAACAAGAATTGACAGTCTCTGCATAAACTTCAATGGAGGGGAGCAGCAGAGAGCATTCTAACAGCTGATATGCAATTCCACCATAGAAACCATTGCATTAGGAGAAAATGCCTTTAAACAGCTGTCCACTGTAGTGACCACTATGTGCCAAATGGTTAATAATAATAATAGCAACAGCAACAACAATAACAACACATGATTGATTCTTGACATGTGGATGGATGAATATTTTTTTTTACCTTATTGTAATATATTCAACATGGGAGTCAAGTGTAGTCTTTATATACTGTCAGTAACGTCAAAGCTAATTTGTTAACGTGAGAGCATCATTTTCATCAAATAAATTAGCCAGCAATGGCAATGCTTTTTACAGTATGCCATACTGCCTACAGTGACACTAAAATCTAATCTAATGACCCTAAAATCTAAATTTAATTCAACTCATTCACTCGCTTAATTTAAGAAATTGTGACTAAACAAATTTTTTTTCAGTGGCATGACTTTACCTGAAGAAAGTTGCTGAAGTGCTAGTGGTTAATACGAGCCCAAACCCCTGACAGAGAGGCAAATACAACCTGAACAGGGGGAAAGGTGATTGGCATAGAGAGGGTGTGTGTGTGGCTGTGTGAGTGGAAGTGTATGAATGTGTGGGTGTGTGTATGCGCACTGTGTTGAGAGGCAGGAGGTTAATTCAATCCTATAGAAACGCAGCATGGAGGGGATTGGACAGCACAGCCCTGAGGGCCTCGCTGGCCTCAACCCCAATAGGGGGCAGGGAAGGTGCACACACACACACTCACACACACACACACACACACACACACACACACACACACACACACACACACACGCAATCTGGACACTGTGACTTGGGGGTATAAAATAAAATCTGTATGGGAAAAGCCAAATTGTTTTCATATCTAGTTTCTGGTGCATTTAGTTTTGAGCCAAGGAGGATAAATGATGAACATGGATTAAAAATTATGTATCTATATATAGAAAATACTGCATAAAACAAGGGCAGGAAAGAAGAGGACATTTGAAGAGGAGGGGTGGTGGAGGACAGGCAGAGGGATGGCAGGAGGGAAGGAGGGTATGAGACTGAAGGGATTGAATGAGGGAAAGAGAAGGAGGCTGTGGAGGGAGGGATGAGGGGGAAAGCTGGAGGGGTGGAAGACAGGATTGGCCAAAATAGAGAGCAGAGGGAAAAGAGAGATGGTAGCCAAATATGCTTAATATAGCAACACAGCAGAGCAGATTTCCACTCAAATTAGTCCGATAAAACATGTTGTTGTAAAGTGTCTGGCTATTTGATTCAGTAATGAGCTACTGTACTCTAAATATGAGAGACTTAAACAGCGGACCTGAGAGGAGACAACAAATACACATCCAGGTTCGCTATGGTACAGTTTCTCATTATGCCTACAATCTAGGACTGTCAAGAGATTAATTTTTAAAATTGCGATTAATCTCTGAATTCCAGTGGTTAACTGCACTTAATCACATCTTTAACTGCATGTTTAATATGTCACATTTTGTGATTCAAATGAGTTTTTAAGTAAAGCAATTCTTAACAGATTGGCTTGATTAGGAAGAACTATTAACACAGTATTATATCTATATCTATATCTATATCTATATATATATATATATATATATATGTATATTATGGAAAATCAAAAGAAGTGGGAGGAAAACCCCATTCACACAATTTACTAAAATTTAAGAATATTAAAGTGTTCACTTATCTTCCGCAAATGAGAATAGGCAAATATAGCTCGGGCGGCATTCACACAGAATCCGGCAATGCCTGAAAAATGGCATTTCTCCCATTCATTTGAAGAAGGGTGGTGGCCACATGGGGTTCAGAAAAACTGGTAAAAAGTACAACCAGAATCAACTTTTTTCTGGGACGCAACCTGACATCACGCCACACTGTCCAATCATGAGAGCAGACCAGAGCCATTGAAAGAGACAGTAGACAGACAGGCCATGCAGAGACACACCCACACCTCCACACAACCCTGCAGCAAGGTGCTGGGTTGCCTGATTCTGCGTGAATGCAGCCTTTGCCTGATCATGGGAGCTTGGGGAGCTTTTGCCAAAGTGTTTCAATTTAAAGCGTAGCAACACAAAAAAGTGGTTAAGAATGAGACGTCTCAACTCCAAGTAATTTCCTGTATTTGTGTCACACGGTTCAACATTACTTTTTATTTTGGTAATACTTAAATTCCCTTTGGCAGAAAAGGAAACAACATGCAATTAAAGCTGCAAGCAGCGATGAACGGGCCCTCGCGCCCCTGCGTACCTCGGGGGACGGTCGCGTTTCCCTTCATTTCATGCCAGCCGGCCCAAAGGAGTCGCATCCGAATGTTTTGATGCGTTCCCATGTTTTTGGAGTAATGACGCGTGATACTTCCTGTGGCCAGTAGGTGGCGCTATGACTTTCGCTAAATATGGACCTCTACGTGTCTTCAGGGCAGGACCCTTAAGAAGCATATGAAATGTGGAAAAGATCAGGCCACGTGGAGTCAAGTTATAAGGCGTCGAAATGTCATGGCGGCACATGGAAATTCGCCGCGTCACCATGGCCACTCCTTGCAATGAAAGGTCACCAACCTCAGGATATACAATCTCCAAGGCCTTGAGGTTATGCTGAGTGAATTTGAAGCGGATGTCATCGCCGAGGTACGCACACGGCGTCAAGGTGTAAAACATGTAACTTCCTGTCGCCAGTAGGTGGCACTATGACTCAGATCCAATATGGACACATGGATGTGTTCAGGGCGGGACTCTTATCAAGCACAAAAGGTTTGGCTCTCTTAGGATCATGTATGCCGCAGTTATGGCCGTTTCAATTTTAACAGCGAAGGATCGAAATTCGCCGCCCGGCCACGCCCCCTCAGCAATGTCGAAAACTCACGATTTTGATAACTTTTCATCTCCAAGGCCTGTACTTGATACTGACCGAATTTCAAGTTGCTGATGTCAAATCTGTAGGAGGAGTTCGCGAAAGTACGAGGGCTGAAAGCGGCAAAAACGGCGCCAAAATCGCAACTTTGACCCAAAATGGCTGACTTCCTGTTGGAGTTAGGGCGTGGGCCCAAGAGACTTTTTGGTGCATCTGGTCATGATCAATATGTGATTCCAAATTTTCTAGGTGGCGCTGTCGAGCCATTTTGCCCCGCCTTTCTGCGAGACCCATAAAATATCAAATTTTTCACCAGAACTGACGCGCACGCCAATTTTGGTGAGTTTTCGTCCACGCGCATTCGAGTTATTAGCGTTCAAAGAGGCGAAAGAATAATAATAATAATAATAAAATAATAATCTTTATGGAAACAATAGGGCTTCGCGCTATCTCAGCGCTCGGGCCCTAATTAATGCAACTGACAAAAAAAAAGTGTTCTGCCCCAACATTAATCACATGATTTGTGCATTAACACTGACAGTCCAGTACAATAATATTCATTTTTAATAGGCTTTTATTAACACCCATAAACAGTCTATAAACTGTTAAGTTTCTTATAAGTGCTTATAAATTTTTTATAATCTGACACCAAACATGATTATGCTGCAATTATTGATAATTTTATATAGACTAATTAGCATGTATTAATATTAATAAGCATCTTATAGAGAATTTATATGAGCCTTATTACCTATTAAGTAACACTTATTAGTTGAAACTTTGGAATTGTGGGACCATGTGAAAGCTTTATTGATAATAGCAGGCTGTTAATCAATGCCGATTCATTCACCAAAATTTGGAGGCGAGCCTAGCAGGGAGAATTATTGTATGAACAAGATAGTGTCAATGCACATCTAAATTGCCCCTGTGGCAGGTGGGGTCTGTGAATTGTTGTATCGGCCCATCCGTTCGCTCATTCAACACCTAGGGCCCTATCTTGTGCCACCCGCTATCTGCTGCCACTACCCGCTACCCGCAAATTGCGGATTTAGGAACTTCCGCTATCCCTAAACGGTATCTTGCGCCACCCGCTACCCGCTATCCGTTATGCCGACTGCATCATTTGCGCCTGGAGGTGCGTCGTGGGCGTGTTTCATGCGCTATACCTAAAGTTGCTATCTTGCGCACACACTTTAGGGATAGCGGATAGCGGGTGGTCCTGACCACCCGCTATCCGCTATCCCTAAAGTTTGGGCTGTTAGGAGAGCACGTCCAGGCGGCTTCAATGCACGCCCCGACGGAGCCTCGCCACGCACACGGTCGGACTGATACCGGGACGCCGCCGGAATGGACTGAGTATATTACTCATATAGACTGTTTAGAGGAAAGACTGTTTTAACTGGACACTTACGCCAGTGTGTTTTATTGTTTTGTCATAAGCCAGCAGCTGTGCTATATTTTTATTTTTAATATTTTATTTGCCCAATCTACCTTGTCAATAAATTAGTTTACACATAGTTCCACCTCTGCCTCTTGTGTGTGTGTGGTGTGACCCGGGGATTTTACTCAATCAGTACAACCTTGTGACACGTCCACTTGGACACATGTGGCTCCACCTCTCGAATTAACTCGCCTATAATATAATATATAATATGTATATTAAGCCAACTTGCTTTAGCCTCAGTAGAAGCCCTGAGAAAATCTACCTCCCTCTCTCCATCGCGGGTTTAGGATTTAGGATTTAGGATAGCGCATCCTGCCCTTAAAGGCAATGGCACCTGGCACACTGGTTGGTTTAACTGGCGTAACGCCCAAAACACACCTATGCATAATATAGCGGGTAGCGGAGGTGTTTTGCGGATAGCGGGAGGTGCACAAGATAGCAACTTTTACGGGGGAACGCCTCTTCCTAAATCCTAAATCCGCAAATAGCGGGTTTAGGGAGTCTGGCGCAAGATAGGGCCCCTAATTTCCAAAAAACATGTCTCAAAATCCAGTGGAGGGATTGCAATGAAGAGCACATCCATGCTCCCCAGAGGATGAACTCTGCCAACTTTGGTGACCTCATAACCTTTTCTCCAGCACAAACCTTATGTCCAAATGAGCAAAGCCTATTCTCCCATTCCCATTCTTACATTGCCTCATCATGCATCAAACCAGCACAGCACTAGTGGTGGAGCACCCATGTTTGTTTATGGAGTAGGTAAATGTTTGTGGCCATATTCTGAAAACGCGTAAATAAGTATAAAAATAAATGTAGTATGACTTTTTAAAAATGTCTGTTTTGGTCCATGACCCACTGTGATCATAAGTTCAAAGAATAACCAAACAATCAGCCCAGCCCTCATCACTTGAAACTGTAAGCAGTATTCATATGTCTGAAAATCCATCTGAGACCCATCTGACAAAGCATCTGACAAAGGACTGCAAAAAATAAAGAAGTTCATTTTGGAAGAATATTAATATTGTTGTCATGTAGCCACATCCCTCAATCACATAAATACACCAACATAGCAGGTTTAGAAAATCAGTGGTGGCTAAATCATAAGCTGATGTATGGCTCACAATGCTATTATACTAGAGGTAAAAAAAAAAAAAAAAAAAAAAAAAAAAAAAAAGGCCTGAAATGCATCAGTCTGTCGGGGGGATGGGGGGTGGAGTGGGGGGGGCTGCAGGGCAGGGAAATGGAGGGATAGAGAGAGAGTTAATTTCCATAGGCCTGATGTTATGTGTGTGAGCACGTGAAGGTATTCTTGTGTGTGTGTGTGTGTGTGTGTGTGTGTGTGTGCGCGCGGGTGTGTGTGCATGTCTAACATTTCCATATAGGTAGCCTAATATTGTATTTTGCTAAAAAACACATAGCTAGAGCATCAATTTATTCCACTTTTCTTAATCAGCAGCGGGGCTGAGGATGTCTCCATACATATTCATGCTGTTCTGGAGTCTCAGAGAGAGGATACATTTACAGCCTACATTTACCATATTACCCCTAATGTTATTAGACCAGCAAACACAATTTAGCCAAATATAAGTCATACATAAGTAATTTAGAAAATGAGACAATATTAATTGTGTGATCGTCATCCGGTTTTAATCCCGTTTGTGTGATAGCACTTCAATCTCTGGAATTGGATGCGCCCGGCTGAATAAATTAGTACAATCAATGTATGACTAGATTCTTTGTCATGTGGACACACTCTGTGCAAATCTATGCAAATGTCTTTGGAAGAGAGGATAAGAGAAACTCCTCTTGGCTAACAAAGCTCTTGATGATCATACCCTACCTGACATGGCGGCTTGATATCATTTTCAGCCTCTCAGACTCACAGAAAGAGGAAAAAGCAAAGGAATATTAAGGCAGTGAGAAGACATTATTCCAAAATGTTCAGCTGCCTGTTGTACAGTTGTGTGCTTCCACACAGCCCATCCAGATACGTGACGGGTAATGCTGGCTTGCCGGCCAGTCCCTCTTTCTTCTGTAATGCATGATAACATTACAAAGTTATTAACTCTATCATTATAAGCAAAAAATTATACAAATTGTTTACACATTACGTTTTGCATATGATCCTGCTTATTGCTATATACTACTAGGATATTAATTGGCCACCTATTTCAGATTGCACATATGCATATTTTTGTATTTTTAGGTGTGTATTATATGTATCTATGGAGAGACAGATTGATTAGGGCTGTCAAATGATTTTTTTTTTTTTTTTTAAATTGCATTAATCACAGTGTAGTCATGGATTAATCATTAGTAATCACACTTTAAAATATATAAAATTACTTGCTCACTTACCCTTTCACAGCTGTAGAGTATTTTGGAAACAATCATTGCTCTTCAAGCAGGTTAATATGATGGATTCCACAGTGCAATGTGTATGATGCTTTTCAGAAAACAGCACTGAGAGCCATCAGTCCAGCTTTACTGCTCAACACACCACTACCATCACTGGAACCATTAAAAATCTTTGGCTTTTACGTGATATTTTAGGCTCGTCGTGCTGCGTCTATGCGTTTATTTCTATCTGGAGATCCAGTGGGAAACTTCTTGAAAGAAAACCTGCCATCCAGGAGGCCTCAGGTTGTCTTGTCATTCATTTTCTCTGTTATCAGTATTCAGTAGCTTTATTCTAGCAGGATGGGCTTGTGTCATGTGTGATGTCGAGCGGGGGTAAGAGCCAAAAGTGGTTCAAAATCAAACATTGTGCAAATTTGTTTGTTAATTTTTTAATTAACACATTAACTTTGATAGCCCTAGCCCTAAGTAGCCTGCTCACTCATAATGTTGTAATCCTTACTTTTCCTCGCACATCCCACTCTAACAGATTCTGCGTCTCTAAGTGTGTATTTTATGCTTATATCCTTCTTAGTATTCTATTTTTATATTATTAATATTGGCATTGGTATAACTGAGGTTTTAGTGTTAGTATTACAGGAATATTAATATAAGTATTATTTGTCTCTGCATCTTACTTTTTGATTCTGCAAGGACCCAGTTTTCATTTCATTTTACCTCATCTAAATTTGGGTCCCATGACCACTTTCTCCCTCCATCCATTTCTCCTTCCTCTTCCCTCCATAGTTCCCAGCTTTATCTCCATCTCTGACACCATCCTCCTTTCCACCTCGTTCTAGTCCTGTCCTCCTCTTCCTTTCCATCCTCTTGCGTCTCCCGTCTCACTCGTTTCTTTTGTATCCCCTTAAACTCCCTCTCCACACCCGTTTCCCTTCCTCCCACTTTCATCTCCTCCCTCCATCACCTTTTCCTTTTCTCCTTTCCTCTCTTCCTTCCCTCCTTTCCTCCCTGCCCCTCTCCTCCCTACCTCCATCCTAGCCCCTAGCCACCTCCCCTCTCTCCCCCTCCCCTCCCTTTGCTCCTCTCTGCCTAGTATTGATTAGAAGGCGAACCTCTAATCTCCTTAAGGTCATTAGGAACACTTAATTAAAACCTAGTTAGAATGCCTTTGTTCAACCAAAGCAAATTGCAGCTGTTCAAACGCGATTAGCACGATAACGTAAAAAACTTGTCGGTAGGGAAAAATATAAGAGAGAGGCTTTTTTTTTTTTTTTACAGAAATGTTTACACAATTTGAATGCAGAGCGCTTAAGCACACAGTAGAAGTCTAAACTGCTTCTGCTGCCGCTGCTGCTGTTTGTGTGTGTGTGTGTGTGTGTGTGTGCATGTGTGTGTTTAAAGGGGGTCGATTATCTTTTTGCTCTGGGGATGTTCAGTTTTTTAGAAACTGGAGGGTCTTTGCATGTAACTGACACAAGTTACAGGGAAAAAAAAATGTGTAAATTTGTACGTGTGCTGTATTACACTTATGATGGTTAATCCACAGAGAGCGTTGGCAGTTTTCATTATGGGAATGTGCACATGTTAATGTTAGCATAAGGCGCAGCTAAACAAACAAACAAAACAGCACTGCACAATAATTCCTCAGTTGTTCAAATCTGAGGTATTTGGGATTTTATGATACAAAGACCATGGTATCTCCATTGGACTTGAGAGGAACAGTCAAACACATGATCTGCGCTGCATGTCACGTGCGTAGTTCAATAGATCATTGTATACACTTGCTGTGACTGAGCTCAGTGCTGACATTTCAAGAGTGAGTCAACACCACATAGGGCTGAAAACTTCGACTGAAACTTTCAGGTATGCTGAACTTCTGGCCTCGCCCAATCAGTGATGTCACACCAAAATACCTTAAGAGAGTGGTACTTTAGCACACCTGTGTAAATGTTGTTAATAGTTATTAGTGGACAGTGTGCAGGAGTCAACCCTGTAGAGAGTAGTGCAGGAGAAGTTTTCTGCTGGTGTTGACTCACTCTTTAATGGCTCTGGGTGTAGTGCTGACATTTTGAGACAAGAAAATAAAAATTTGATCAAATACAGGCAATATTTTGATTAGCTTTCTCAGGGTCCTATTTTGATAGTGATAGCATTATTGCTAGCAGAGGCATTAAGTCCCGGCAATATTCTTTCTGGCGTATGGTCAACTTTGTTTTTTTTGCCATTTTCATGACTGCCGTTATCTTGGCAATAAGCACAATTCTGGTTCTCAGAGAGAAACCAGTGTCTTGGCCCAGAGGTGCAGGCTATGCAAGGTCGACTTATATGACTATACAACACCAAACACATACTGCACAAATATGTCATCAGTATGCCTTTTTGTAAGATGAATTCATATTTCTGGTGACAGTTTCATACAGTCAAAATGCTTGCTTTGTGTAATGATGCTGTTGTCATATTTTGGAGGACAGTAACTCAAACTTTGTAGAATGATAAGCACTGATTCCATTGTTTTGTCAGCTGCCTGTAATTTATTTTTCCTTAAATGATTCTCTGAAATAAAAATCACATTGTCATTACTTTTATTTATTTATTATTTATTCAACAAGGATGATACAAATATATGTTACATTAAATAATACAACTGATGTGATGTACGCAGGACTTGAAGCTAAGGCTATTTTGCAGTAATGCCAGCTTTATTGATATCATTGCCTTAATCAAATTAAATTAATATTCTTGATATGCATGTAGATGTTTATATTGCTTGGAGAATTTACATCAGTGTATAGCAAGCAACATTCACTGAGGGGTTCATGTGATTTTGGGGAGGTCTGTGCCGCTGCACCTCCATCACCTAACACCAGGAAAATAGTACAGCACAGACCTGCTTTTGGTGGGTGGAATGGATCATGATGTCTAATGCCAAAGTGGTACCAAAACTGTGAAGCACCACTGAACAGCATAACAGTGGCAAACGCCTGGTTAACATCAGTATTAAAGGGCCGTTAGTATAGTATAAAGAAAATGGTGTAACAAACTGTGCTATAAAGCATCAATCAGCAAACTCTCATATCCAAATCCAGAACGTGTTTCCAGTAATAAAATTATTTTATTCATCCGGGTTGTGGAGTCAGGCCATGCGATACCAGTTGGCAGTACTGCCATGGTTAGGAATGCTCTTCATAGACGGCTGCTGACAAACTTTTGATAGGACAGGCATGGGGTTTATAAGCTGAGTACTGTTGTGCAGGTAGTATACCCCAGAGGACTTACACTGAAAATATTTTTGGCCAACCATTAAGAGTGGCAGCAGCACTCATAATGCTGTGCCTTAATTTCATGTTAACACTTATTTAAAGTCAAATTACCATGTCTAACAACGCCATTTCTGCTGTGCTGGAAAGCGTTCACTGGTGAGCAGCTCTGATTGCTACGCCTTCTTATGTCATCTGAACTTAATTTCTATTACTTCTAGCTGCCAGAGGGGGAGACAAAGCACCAACTTGTCACCGCTGGCATTTATATTTTAAAACATTAGTATTTAATGATTCAAACATTAGCGATATAGAGTTTTAAAAAAAAAAATCTTTGCTAGATAGAGCTAACATCAGTCAATTTTACCTTTGAATTTCAGGTACAGATCTTAGCTAGCTTGTGTGCATTGCTCAAACATCTTTGTTTTAAAATAAACCAACACTACTGTTATAAGCAAAAATGCCACCCAAAAAAAGAGGACAAGGATGGAGGACATGAGATCCTTAGAAAAAGAAGTTAAGAATGTTCTGTAACCATCGCTTAGCCAATAATTACCATCTCTGATGTCATAACTTCTGTAGCACTTATGTTTAGGAAAGTATTGTCATGTCTCCCTACTCCTCTTCACGACTCAATCACAAGTTGAGTTATTACAATATAATGTCTGCATTATTTACGTGGAAAATTAGCCAGAACATGCTGATGTGTTAGTGAATGTGTTGATCACTGAATTAGGGAAAAGCCTCATCCCAGCTGTTGGACCAGCACAGAAGATCCACAGGCAGGTGGAGCTGCAGAGTCTCAGGTGAGCTCCTATGTCACACTGAAATGGCTGGCTGTAAGTTACCATATGTGACATAAAAATAATAGTGTTTTTGAGAAAAATAAGTTAATGTTTGACCATTGCATTTTATTAGCTTCAGAAAATGCTTGACGTTTATGAGCTACTGTTAAGAAAAAGTTGTTGGTTTGATTTAGGGAGGCATACTTTGTCTCCATCAAACACCAGCTCATTTTATTACTGGCAGGAAACACCACATTTATCAGGAGAGCAGACAAGAGAAAAAACAACAGTGGTTGACAGTGGTTTAATGATTAAGGTTTTGTTTTTTTTTTATTATTATTCTTTGAGATACATAGTGGTGATAATGCTACATATATCAGTCAGTGAACCTGTGGGTTACTGTGCTCTGATCAGTCTGATCATGTAGATACACAACACATTCATGTGGTTGTGCTGTGTGTGAGATTGACAGTGTGAGATTGACCAGGAGGAAAGAGAGGGTGAGTTGAGCTGCAGTGACATGGACATGGGGGATGAGCCAAACCAGCCTGAGTTGCAGAGACTTCCAGACTTACTAACAGGGTCTTTTTAAAATCAGAAAACATCAGTACTGTGGGCAAACCATATAAGCAAATATATACTGAATAAAGCAAGAATTATGCAACATTTAACCCTCCCTAGATCCACCATTGCTGCTGTCACAGCATCACTGAGAATGGCATCACCTGGACTCGGTGGAGGCTTCTAGTAATTTACAGGAAACCCCTGCGGTGTTCACTTGTAATGTGACTTTTCTCTGAGATTGGTACCATTTTTGCTTTTCTTTGCCATTCCAATTTTTTTTCTTTCCCTTGGCCTTATTGCACCATACAGCACTCATACATTTGATACTCATGTGCTCACCCAACCACGCTTACTCTCACACATTACTGTTAAATTTATTAATAAATTATTTTATTAATGCAAATTTACTTTGAGTGAGTCTTCCACTTTGTCATGGCTGTACAGTCAGTTGTGACAAGAAGAAAAAAGGATTGTTAGGTTTGTGTGAAACCTAATAAAATGAAACGATGCAGAATTCAAGTTTTTGATATGAATAAATATGTACAATTGACCAAACAATTTTGTTAACAAAACAATTTTTAAGTCATACCAGTAAATTATTTTGCTAAAGAGTTTATTCAAGTTTTTGCCATTCAGCTTCTTGTACAAACCTTTTTTCCCCCTTAATGCCACACCTCACATCAGCAGCTGAATAAGTTGAATTTCTGTGGTTGAAATATAGGCTAGAGTAACTCTATTTGAAATCAGGTATACGTCATATAGCCTAATCTGTGATTGTGGTGTTGGCCTACATGGAAAGGATTAGTAGACAAACTTAAATAAATTAATAAATTAATAAAAATAAATTATAAAGCTTGTATTCTCAAAGTTTGAGGGAACTGTCATAAACCAAAGAGTTAGATTTTAGAGGCTGAAAACAAAAGTGACGGTCACTTCTGATCTCCCCTTGGAATCCTGAATGAATGAATGAATTAATAAATGAATGAGTTAATTAATTAAAGAATAAATCCATTCATGCAAAATTCCATCATTTTTAGCACTAATATTCTCTCAGCAATGTGATAATGATCTGCGCTCTTAAACTATGATACAGTTATAACTAGGGCCATAAAGGTATTTCTTCCCACACTAAACTGCACCGTCTCAGTGACCGGAGCGGATCACCGTTGCCTAGCGACCGCGGTAGCGTTGCTCTCTTCTCTGAGAGCCACTTGTTTGAAACCCAGACGCAGCCAGCGTAGGTGGGGGGTAAAGGAATACTACCAGGCAGGGGGTAATTATGTAAAGCGCATATTAATGCCCTGCTGTCGCGGACAATCTTTGGGGCTCTGTAAGAAATGCTAAGCGAGGATGTCGCTGTTTTTCCACTGATGAATTAATTGGCTGCGCTGTTTGTTTTTTGTTCTCACGCCGCCTCCCGGTGCTCTCAAGTTCCCGGAGCGCCGTTACTTTGTTTCCAGTGTAACGTCGCCACGCCGTTACTTTGTTTTCCACTGTTGTCCTGTCTCGAGCGCTGCGCTGCTGGCCAGATGGCGGCTCGAGGTAATCTACTTAGCAGCGCGCGCCGCATGTTGTGAATGAGAGAGGTAAGGGAGGAAGAAAAGAGGCTTCGTCAAGTTCAGTTGCACTGTCATTCAGCTCTTTTTTTCCTGTGTCGTCATGTAGGTCACAACGGCGGAGAAAATTATTTCATTCTAGTCATGTTTGGGAAGGACTGTGCTGTTCAGCTGGAGAGGTATCTGCCACCGCCGACAGACAGGTGTGTTGGAAAATACAGGTAGCTTGTTTGTTTTTTCCCCCCCCCCCAAGCTAACGGTAGAGCAACACCTTGAACGTTTGTTTATACTGGGCGAAAACTCAGTGCTGGAGCTCAAAACTAACCGTGGGTAAACCATCAGCAGCTACCAGATATTTTCACAAGCAGCCTGTTCTAGAAATTTCTGCTGAGATTTTACATATTTGTTCAGCATATATCAATATACAGTGGTACCTGTTTTTACATACATTGTGAGCTTTCCCATCCATTTTCTAGCGGATGTTATAGGCTATGGAAGAGAGTTCAAGTAATTCAGCACTATACATGATTGCACTGTCGGCCTCTTTCTGTGTGTCAAAATAGGAAATTGAGGCTGAGAAGTATTGTAATGAAGAGAGCTTTGGCCTAAGCCTCAATTTCCCACAAACTTATGTGAAAAACCGTTCAAATGGATAAAAACCCAGAGCCTAGATGCCAGAGGAAAAAAAAGACATGTTTAATTCAATTGAAAATGAAGGAGAGGGGGAAAGCAATGTAGCAGTATCAGTTGAGCTGTGCCTCCATCAAGCTGGACATGATAGTGCCGGCTTTGGCAAGGGAATAGCCTGCATGGCATTTCACTCTTCTCAGATTTGTCTCATGTTGGATTTTGGTCTGACCATGTCTCTCCCTGATTCTCCCCCTCTCTCTTTCCCTCTCTAGATTGTGAAATCCTAGCTATCATGTGAAGGCTTTGGTTGTGGTCTGTGTGTGTGTGTGTGTTCTCGCACACACGTGTGTGACAGTGTTACAGAGAGCTAAGCTTCGTGGCCTTACCCTAGGGGCACTGACCTGTAAAAAAAAAATGTCCCTGTAACCTGGGAGCCATGAAACCATGACAGTCATCACTTATTCAAGCGCTGATGGAAGACTTCCAGAAGAAATCCAGGGTCTAGAACACTCCTTCGCCTCCAGGAATGGTCCAGAAACCCCATCTGAGATTCTGGAGGCTTGGAGCATCCTGGAGCCCTGGGAGAATCCAGTTCTGAAATCTTGCGGGGGCAAAGGCCAGAGCAGGACCAAACGAAAAAGAGGGAGGGAAAATAAGGGAGGAGCAAGTGAAGAGAAATTGCGAGGAATGAGAGGAACATGGAGCACAGAAGTCAGCGGTGAGAGGATGGAGACAGGTGGGAAAAAGGAGCAATGGAACTCACGGAATGGCTGCAAATGGAAAGTTGGGAAAGAGTTCAAAGACAATAGGAAAACCGGAGTGGAAGGAGAGAACAACGGGGATTGCAGGAGCAAGGCCGACTTCTCTCTGATTCTTACACTCTCAGGAAGAGAAGACAAGGAAGTGAAATGGAAGAAGAGGAAGGGTTGGGATTTTTTCACGAGGCTGGAAAACATCAGTAAAGGGATGTGTGGAGTTAAACAAGCAAAGAAAGGCATGATGAAAGAGATGAGGTGCTGTCACATCTTCCTCTGGCTACCTCTCCTCTTCCTCAGCCTGTGGCCAGAAGCTGTGTCATCACAGGTAAGCAGGGCTTTTGAAAGCCAATTTAATTGAATTAATCAGAAAGTTGTGCAACTGGAAAAAGTAAACCACTGTCAATAAGGATAAACTGTTGGATCAAAGGTCATTTAAACAGCAAAAGTGTAAAAATATGATTTTCAGATGTGTACCTTTCTTTAACAAAGAATTACATATTGTTATTACGTATGCATGTGCTAATTGTTTATAAATGTACTTTGTCCACAAAATGGCTCATGGTATATCATAGGAAGTCATTTCATTGCATACTGCTCTTTCTCTGATTTATGTGAGGCAGGCACATTACAATGAGGTTGCTCAAATTACTTAAAGGACATGAACACACTTCTTAAAGCTACGCAGCTCTGTAACCATAGCTTTCTTTGGAGTGAAGCACTACAAACAACTGAATGAATTTTGTGAAACTCTGCACATGATCCAAATTTAATAAAAGCTTCACATTCCTTCATTCTCAGGGCAATTTCCCACGGTTGGAAAACATTGCTGCCTTCAAACCGGTGTCCACCTCCCCAGCCCGTTTCACCTGTGGGGTTCCAGAGCGGAGCGCCTACTGCCAGCCCCCTTCCACCCAGACGGAGCTACTAGGCTGCTCTCAGGCCTTCTGTGTCCAGGAGTGTCCCTATAGATCCTCCACACCTCCATATGCCCCACTGCTGCTGCCTGCACACAGGTAGAGACACTGACTTGTTCAAATTACCACAACATTTCAGTTTTTCTTTTTTACAAAACTTACATTAAGGATGCGCAATATATTGGTGGCAAATATATTATCCTCCAATAAATGAGAAGATTAAAGTATTTCTTTTAATTAATTAATGGTCATCTGTTTTGATTAGCCATTAATATTTTAAACAAGCACATGTTGGGTGTTGTATAGTGCATCGTGTTTGATGTTGGTACTCTCCTGCCATGCAAGGTTTTCTCCTGAATTTATATTATTTGCATTACTGCCTGTATGGATACTGGGAAAATAAAGTGGTCAGTCTAAAAAGTTAGGGTTAGGGCTAGCCTTTGTTGCCCTCTTCACAGTTTTGCAATTGCAAGAGCACTGTTATTATCGTATCAGCCATAAACTCACTATTGGTTATCATTGCCTGCCCTGAAATTCTATAACTGTACATTTCTAACAGATGATTTATCATGAGCTCAGTCCTTTCAGTCCATCCAAAGCATACTTGCTTGTACTAGTACAACCAGTAGTGACACATCCTTCTGTGCCCAGTACAAAGGAAGCAACAGGCTGCATGCTAACTGAGTTTGAAAAAAAAAATAAAAGCATAAATATGAGCTCTGTTTTAAATACAGCTACTATATTTGGAAGTATCTATGACAACCATGTATCCATCTGCTGGGTGCACTGATTATTGGCTATGTGTTGCCTTCAGGATTTCCAGGAAGTTGGCTCAGCTGATTCAGGCTCCCTTCTTGTCTGTTCAGTATCCAGTGGCAGAATTTCATCCCCTGCATATTCAGGCTCAAATAGATATGGGGCTGGATCTGTGTCTGTCATGAAGAAGTCATCTTCTTTGTGTTTTCGAAAGGTAGACATGATTAGCAGCTAGTTAACTTCAGTCAGCTGGGTTTTGTTGACAGTAATGTTCTGGCATTAGACTCAGTACATGGCAGCCACCGACTCATGCTTGAAGTGGCACTGCACAGCTTGTACTCCCTGTGCCCTGCAGATGGAAAATAGTTATATCAAATAGTTCTGAATATAGGAGTTGCATTTAATACAATATCTCCTTTTCATTTACCTGCACCAAAGGTAGCTGGTGGGTGTGTGGTAATCTCTGGTGTTCACATGCTCCAGCAATAACTTGGACAATTTTTATTTTCATTTTTACGTTGGTTTGGGAGTCACTAGTATTATTATTATTATTATTATTATTATTATTATTTTTAAATCTATCAGTGGTCAAGGTGTGTAGCATTTCTAGTCCAAGTTTTACTTGTCAAAAGATGCAAGGTAACCCATTTATTGCTTACAGTAAATAACCCAGTTTTGGAAATGCTTAAAGGTGTATTTGCCTCATTTCACAGGAGCTATGCCCATGGCTTCACCTTGTTGCCATGCAAGGACCTAAATCAGTTAGCATTCAGTCTGTTATTGCCTTTGTGTGGGACGCAGCATTATGAAATTGGTGTTGATCGTTTTCTCTGACTCTTGAGTAACCTAGTAAAAACGCAAATTTTCCAAAAAAGGTGATGTGTTCCTTCAACTATCAATGTAATTCCCAAAGGAATACTGATGAGGAAGATGATAACTAGAGATCTGTGCGGTAAGGGTCGGCCCACAGGTCCCATGAAACCTGCCCAAGATTTTGTTGGCACTGGTTTCTTTTTTAAAGGTTGGGGTGTGGACTGAACAGAATAATGTCACTGTTTGTTGTGTTGTGGTTCCCCTCAGCATGTATGGAAATCTTTTAGGGTTTTCAAATAAAGACTAAAAAACTTTATATGGTGAACTGTGACAGTAAGTGGCTGAATGCAGAGTGCAGATTGCAGGCAGATGTGGCATGAAAAGCAGTGGGAGTAGGTGGCTGCAGTCATGAAAAAAGGCCCATAATGTCTTGTAATGCTTACATGTGCAAGTAATAAAGGTCCCTCGAAAGTAAAATTAACCATTTTAACTGTTGTCAACCAGAGGCACCTGTGTAACTGAGGACAGCAATGACACTCGTCCAGGAACACAGACACAGCCTGAGACTACACCCAGTACCAGTTCAGAGAGGCTTTCCACTGGATCCAGTAGTGTGGTGTTTCAGTCACAGCAGGAGGGATGCCTGGTCTCTCCCCCCTCGCAGAACCTGGGATCAATGGGATCCATCACCCTGGCATTGTGGATCAAACCAAGGGCTCCAGGAGAGATGTGAGTTTGATTTATGGACTTTGCAAAATATAAGATAATACCAGTGTGTTTGTGCCTTACGTTATTGGTGCTGTCTGCAGACAGTCAGTGTGGTCAGATACACCAGGGCTCATTTTGATGAAGAAAAAGAAGCCATTCGCTTTTGTACAATATGAAAACTAACTTCTGCAGTCTAAAAATACAAAGAACTGCTCAAGGTAGATGATTCATCACATAAAACATGGCACCTTAACTTGGTTTTGTCTGAGTTGTGTTTTCATACCAATGTATTCTTTACTCTCTGCTCTCTCTCAGTCACCTAACACCTGAAGTCTTTCCCTGTGAACACAAAAAATACTGCCTTGCAAAGCTGTCTTCTTGTTTTGAATGTCTTGCAGTTAAAAAAAAAAACAGTAAATTTCAAGTTATGCTTGACACTGGATAGTTGGTATTTTAAAAATCCAGCATATGCTGAAAACACATGGCATGCACTGTAGAATAATTGTGGGAAATGTAGACTACATATAGACAGAAGCAAATGGGCAGAAATTCTAAATGTCACCAGCATTTCCCCTTTAATTTCCTGATATTCTCATAGCAGTTTGCACTTCCTGGTTCACCAGACGGGTGAAGGGAAGATAGCGAGGATATATTGCACACCTTGGCCCACACAAATTGAGTTTTAAAGAATCCATTACCAGGAGATAATCATTCAAATTATTTTCACTCCTGCCTTTCAAAAATAGCAGACACCTGTGTGTTGTGGGTATGATTCACCGTTGTTGATTAGCAGCATGCAGAGCACTGCTTGTTGCCAAATGACACAAGTCCCACATTAAACTGTAACACTGATAAAACATTCTGGCTACCCGCAGGGAACAAACTGCGTTCCTGATGTATAATCAAACATCTGTTGTGGTGGGATATTTTTGTTTGTTTATTTGTTCCTTATTAAGGTGGCATTCCTGCCATGTTGATGTAAAACAAGGAACAACCAGGTCAGTCCTGGTTTAACTCTTCCTCAGTATCACTGTTAGGAAATGTGAGCAAACAGCTGCCTGTCATGTCCTACTTAGACATGCTGCGTGTGAGAGATGGGATGAGAGTGCATTGCAACGTCTTGTTCGAGGCAGAGCTGAGACGGTGTAGAATTACACAGTCAGATCAGTTTGCCGCACACACACACACACACACACACACACACACACACACACACACACACATGCACACACACAAATAAACACACAAATACAGATCAGTTGGATTTGCTTCACAGTACTCTTCACTCATGCACAGTAGGGACACTCAAAGGGAATTGACAGAGCAACCTGGGATGCTCTCCTTAAATGAGACTTGACACTAAAGTAGAACCTGTGCGCAACTCTGCTCAGTTTGCATCGGGCAGCCACAGAACTTCCTGTCAACACTGAATTGAAGTTTAGCAAGAAATGTAGCTGCTGTTGAAATTTAATCCAATACTATCAAACAACACATCTACACATGTTCAGTGTTGTGGTACATGGCAGATTAGCTAAACTGCAGCTAATCAGGGCATGAAAAAGCGTCTGGTCAAATTTCAGTGGTGTTTGTGGACAGGGAACAGAATGACTGGCTACATTGTAAGGCAGAGCTAAGAGGGAATATCATGCCAGTGGAGCATGCAGATATTTCTTGCATGTCACTTTCTATTCAAATCAGATACAGTATGTCTGATTAGTGGTGCACAACACAAATCTGAAACACCTGTGGTTCATTTTTGTTGGCCTTTCACCAAGCCAAGCATGTCCACATTCACACATTCAGCAACTCAGTGAAAAGTTAAAAGTGATAACCTTGTTGTAGGTATAAACTTATTCTTAGAGCAACATTAACTAGATAGATGTACCCCATATGTACCTAGGTCATAAAATATTGTGTTTGCGATTCCACCGTTTGATAAGTTTCATTGCGTGACTTTAAGAATGACAGAGAGAGAGAGATCAAATGTCTGCTTTGATTTTTACGTGGAGATGATTGTTTATGAAATCGCCTGTCTGAGGATTCACACGACAGACGGGGTTTTGTTGTCCCAGTCTACAGAACATGACACCTGTATGGTTGAAGTATAACTCACTCTCTGCGCCCCCACCATCTCTCTCTCTCTCTCTCTCTCTCTCTCTCTCTCTCTCTCTCTCTATGTTGCTGTCATTGGCCATCAGTCTTTTGTTGTAGGGACGATCATGGGTGCCATCAAAGAAGCCAGATGAAAGGAGGTCTCTATCCTCACCCCTGTCGATCTCTCCTCACTTCTCTCTCTCTTCCTCTCTCTTTCTCTCTCTCTCTCTCTCTCTCTCTCTCTCTCTCATTCTCCCCTTTTTGTGTTTTCACATCCCTCCCCTATCTGAACAATAAACAGAGCCAGCCACCTGTTGTCACAATCCTTTATCGTTATACCATGGCTTCACTTCCAGAAACTAATTGTGGATTACTTGTGCCAGTTACATAGTTTGACTGTTCTCATTTTGAATAGTATTTACCTTGGACTGGTTGCATTTATTGGACTTTTAACATAATATGCTAAAAAGACACATGCAGCTCAGTGTTATCAAGGATAATGAAAAGGTCAGCAGTTTAATGGCAGTGTGTGATTAGTGAGTTTCTTTTAGGGTCTGATTTTATTTTTGTTTATTAAAAAAAGGACGTTTTTTTTTTTTTTTTTTGCTCATTCCTGCCTCTTCGCTTTCCCTCAACTATCATGTTACCCTGTGCTGACACTGGATTTATGCTGTAATGTAGAAGGCCCCCTAAATTAACTTTACTTCTAGTCATGCTATAGCTTTATTTAGTGCAGTAATACAGCCTATATCACAATGTCCTGTGATGTGATGGCTGCCCATTACATTTTTAACTGACATATGTCTATCATTTTGTCTCATGACAGTCGTCTTCTTTAGTCTTGTTCTACTAGTGGCGCCAGAAGACGTTTTACAGTGAAGGGGTCACATCACCAGCCAACCACAGATATTAGTATAAAGGCATTCGTTGAACCTTTTGTCATTAATGTGTATTTTATTATGATGTCTTAGTGTAACCCCTGCTTACTAGAGGCATTAAATGCAATTAACATTAAATAAATATTAAATTAATTAAATATTAAATTAATAAAAATATATATGTATAATTAGGCTATGGGTTAAATTGATAAACTAATTAATTGGAAAAATAAATATTTTAGAACAGTAACCATGACAACTGTCCCATATAAAAAAGCCTGTGTGAGAATGGAATTCTCACTCTCACCGCTGCACCTTGAGAGACACTAGACAGACAGAGACAGAGACAGAGACCAACCAAGAGAAGAAAAAAAGAAGAGAAGAATAACACTCCTGGAACAGTTACCATCCTGCTGTTATAATTCAAAGAAAACTTGGTGAGTGGAAACAGTTTGTCACAAAGTAGGCTTATTAGTAGGCTAATAAGTAACCTAACTGTCAAAAGCCGTTAGCAGTAGTAGCTGCTCCTAGCAACGGCTTCTTTTAAAAACGTTCTAAAATATTAGCAGCTGTTAGCAACTATTAGCATTGGTGGCCATTACTGGCCATTTGCATTGACGCTAACGGGAATGGCATTTGACATTGTTTTTAGCCGGCTTTATGCCGGTGCGGTGGATCAGCTGATTATCAGCTGATCCGGGTTGTGAATATAGATCGGTATAGCTTTGGTGTGTTTTGTCAGTTAGCACTGGTGGCCGTTTGTATTGACGCTAACTGAAATAGAATTTAAAATTGTTTTTAGCCGGTTTGTGATATATATATATATATATATATATATATATATATATATATATATATATATATATATATATATATATATATATTAGGGATGGTCTGATCCGATCCACTGGATTGGTATCGGGTCCGATCCAGGCCACTATCGGATTTTTTTTTTGTTTTTTATTAGAACCCGTCCGATCCGATCCATAAGCTCAACTTCACTTTGCGCGACATGCCGTAGCACAGACGAGCTGTCGCCATGGTTGCCATGTGCCTGTGTTTTCGTCACATGAGCAGAAGCCTGCAGAGCTGTAGTCATGCCCTCCATTAACTTTACATTAACGGAGGACAAAAGCGCAACGTTTGCAATATGAGTGTCTCAAGGGGTGGTAGCAAAACCGGACGTTTTAACACAACGGACTTTATAAAGCATCTGCAGAAGCATCATGGAAAGGAGTACGGAGACTTTTTACAGGCGAGTGCAAAGAAAAGCGAACCGTTTTTGTTTTGGTGCAGCAACTCTTGGGTCTGTTTCCCAAAGCAGGTTTAGTGAAAACTCGGAGTCTGTTAAACCTGAAATGAGGGAAACTCTGAGTTTTCCGCTTCACAAAGGGAGGTAACTCAAAGCCGGGGAAGAGGGGTAACTAGCCTGTTTCCCAGAGGGAGGTAACTTAAGCTCTCGGTCAGTTAATGCAGTAACAGACTCCATGAAACTAACCTGGTCGGGACCAGGTTTTTCTCATGAAACCTCGAGTTTCTGTGTCCGCCCTCTTTCAGCCACACGGTATTTAACTTCCTTATGCATTCAGTCAGCAGGCGAGTTTAGTTCTGCCGTCTGTTACTTAAAAAAAAAAAAAAAAAAAAACAGTCAGTAGTTAGATGGCGTCTTTTTTTTCACGAACATGGCAATATAAAAATACAAGGATACAAGGAAGTTTATTTGTCATTATACAACAGGTTGAATAATGAAATGAATGAAATTAAAGTGTGGTTCCCTCTTAAAAATATGTAGACCTGCTGCATTTCAGCACCATGGACAGCTGTAGTAAAGGATTACCACTGTTTACTACAGTTAGATGTATTAACAGTAACATTTGAATGGCACGGGTAAGATTAAAAACATTAAAAATCTCACCAAAAAGTATAACTAACACAACTTTGACTGCAAATTCTTGTAGACAAACAACAGTACTTTATTCACAAAGCAAACATTAGCTTGAAGGCCTTTGCTACATGTTATTCCCTCTCTCTCCTCTGTCTTTCCCGTCTTCCTCTGCCGTCACTATTAAAGCATAAATTGCCAAAACTTTAAAAAGAAAACAGGAACTACTTAATGTTGTGTGAGTTTGTTCCTGAACAGTTTGACTGAAAGGTGAACAGTCTTTCAGCACTTAAGTGTAATTCATAACAGACATTTTGTGAATAACAAACATATGCAAAAAGCTTGTATCACAAATGGAACTCCAAAGACAGGTAGGGATGTAAATGTTTCTTTCATTTGTAATACACACTTTTAAGTTACAGTTAGTCTTAAAAAAAAATCTTCCTCTCCCTCTCTCTCTTTCTCTCATTTTTTAAAATTTAAGAGCTTTATTGGCATGACAAGTAGTGCTTATCTTGCCAAAGCAAAATTGCCTTGGCATTTCCAGTAGATCTTCATCTACTAGAAGTCATAGGTACTAGGAAGGAGGGGGGTGGGACAAGTTGCTTTGGCAAATCCCGTAGCAAACTCTCTCTCTCTCTCTCTCTCTTTCACACACACACTCGCACATATTCTCATGCACACTATTTCTCATGCACACATACTTGTCTTTCTGTGATTTATGGGGTGTGTTGGTCTGGGTTCATAAAAGCCATGATTTCCCATAAAATGTCAGTGATGGTGGTTAATATGACACTGTCGTGTGTGTATGTGTGTGTGTGTGTGTGTGTGTGTGTGTGTGTGTGTGTGTGTGTGTGTGTGTGCGTGCGTGAGTGCATGTGTGTGTGTGTGTGAGCACCCAGTGTAGCAGTAGAAATCTAGCAGTCATGTAAAATATTGATATTCCATGTGTAAATGTCAGAAGGAGAGAATTTGTGTAGAGGCGCTCGGCTCGAGTCTTTCTTGAGTCCACTCTCACCCTCAGCACTCAAATAGACTTAGTCAATTATTTTAATTTTGGCAACAGAGGTTGGCACACTTTATATGTGTTTGTGTGTTTCTCTCTCTCTCAGGGTGCTGCTAGAGAAGAGCTCAGTGGGGCGTTTGGTTTTCGTCCTGGCGGTGTCCGAGCAAACAGTCATCCTGCGCTACAGTCAATCCAACACTCAGCCACCTCTGACTGTCAGCTTCCGGACTGTTGGCAGGCTCACACTGGATAGGTGGACACACCTGGTGCTACAGGTAACACACCTGAAAGCTTTTGAGGTCCAAGTATCTGAAAGAGAGACAGATGTCCTGCCAGCTGCACCACATGACTGTGTTGGGATGAATTGTTTATCAATATTAATCAACAGTGTGATCAATAGATTAAATTTGCAGCGGAAACTGAGGATCTGTCACTGATATGTGGATTACATTATTATGAGTGTGTGTGGTTTGTGTGTGCATGTGTGTGTGTGTGTTATAATCTAACTAAGAAGTGCCATCAGGTTTGTGTTGAACTGTTGTCATGAGGGTTGCGAACGAGGAATGGTCTCTCTCTTCTCTCACTCTCTCTCGCTCGGCCTCTGTGTCACTCTCTCTGTCTTTCCCCTCTGTCATCTCTCTCTCTCTCTATCTCTCTCTCTCTCTCTCTCTCTCTCTCTCTCTCTCTCTCTCTCTCTCTCTCTCCCTCTCTCTCTCTCTGGGCTGGTGGTAATTATACTGGCAAACATCTGTTTTGGCACAGCTGCTGGGGCCAAGGGCACACACACATACCCACACACACGCACACACACACATAGACTGTCCCTCACACTTAGAAGGCTCACACATACAGTAGCTGCTCAAAAGCATGTTTTTTTCATTCATCTCTGTCACAATAATATTGATCCTTTGTTGCATCCAAGTACAAAGAAGTGGCGGACCACACTACAATACACTGGAACTCTGCTTGTAGTATTTATATTTTAACTCAGTTGGTGGCTCAATTATTTCCTGAGCCACCATTAAATTTAATACTCTGTCAGCAGCTTCCCATAGCACAGTGATACTGGATTGTCTTCCAACAGAACTTCAGATTATGTTCCATCTGATATGGATAACTTTGTTGCATGTTTGATTTAAACTCTATATGGAGGTCTGGGAAGTGTTTTTAGGTTATTTTTGGGTACTTCTGCTTTATTAGACAGATAAAGCACAGAGAGACAGGAAAGACAGGGTGGAGACAGAAGATGACATTCAGCAAAAGGGCCCGGATCAGTTTAAAACCCAGGCTGACGCAATAAAGACTTAATAGTATTTGGTAGATTCTATACCAGTTGGGCCACTGAAGTACCCATTTTGTAAATTTGTTATCGGAATTTGCATACACACTTAAAGCAAGCAGGAGACTTGATTACTACAGTGCAGAGCAAACACTGAACACCCAAATCATGTTGTGACCACTGAAAATTTATGGCAGTGGAAAAAGTTGGCCACAGTTGAATATGCAGTATAATCACATATTGCTGTCCAGACTAATCCCAGATATACTGTACAAAAACTGAAAAGGTGATATGCAAAGGCTGAAAAATTTGACCGTGATTGCTCGGAAATTACAAACAAAATGATCATAAAAAATGTTTTGTTTAAAAGTGAATCATTATATTTTGAATTTCCTGCAGCATGACATGCATTGTGATCATGTAGGCTGCCCAGGAGGTACTTGAACAGGTTGACCTAAGTGATTTGGCAGCTAGAAATGTGAGGAGCCATGAGCAACTAGAAATGTGAGGAATCATGGACAAAAACAGCTTTCATTGACTCTGATCGCTCTAAAATGGCAGCTACAAGAGCGCAGAATCGAGAGACTTGAGGTGACAAATGAATCCCTGTGTGTGTGTGTGTGTGTGTGTGTGTGTGTGTGTGTGTGTGTGCTTCTGGCCTGTGGAAGAGTATCATTTTGCAGATTACTCCACTGGACAATCTCTGTCTCTCAGCCTCGCTGAATAGCACCAAGAGAAAACATGAGCACAATGACAAGCCTTATTGCAAAAATTACTCTGAAACTTTTTTTTTGCAGGCTGCAGCATTAGTTTAAATCTATGTTATCCTTGTTTTCTGTAATCCCAGCTAATTTATATGCCTCGACTTTTTGTAGGCCTCATTACAAGGTGTCTTTGAAATGTTTTTAAAATTTCCTCTATTGAAAACTTTTTTACCTCTCCTTCATTCTAATTCCCCTCATTAATTTTGACCAGAATAACCCATTATAAAAAGTTTATCCACTGATGTTTGACTTGGAAAGATATTCCACCTACAAGAATATCATAGGCCAACACCAGAGGGCATCTTTGAGTGCTAAAAGTGCACTAAACAAAGTGAAAAATGAACATTCGTCAATGGGATTTTCCATAAAATCAATCATTAAAATTCTAATTAATATTGGCTTGGTTGTGGGTGGGTGAAAAAAAATTGTTTTTGAGTTTATTAAGTACTTACAGTGATCCCCATGCAGCAGAAATGATACGCACGTTTCCCTTTAAGAGAGACTGTACACCTTTACACACGAGGATCAGCTGTATAACTTCATTGATTATTTAAATGTCCAAACATGGCAACAGAAATAGTGAGGAACTAAGGTAAATTAATGTTCTGTATTCTTCTACACACCCAAAGGCCACACACACAGTCCAGGATCATACAGATAAATTGTTTAGAGTAAAGCAGCTGTCCTCCTGATAAATCCCATGTTCCAGCACAGGTGTCTAAAAAAATTATTTCAGAAGCTAAAACTTGAATTCTGTTTCCTCTGGAAAATTTCCTTTCTTCCTCAAGTTTCTCAATTTTTGTCAAGTTTGTAGCTACAGTTGTTAGTTTTGCTGCTTAAATGCCCCACGGTATTTACTGCAATAACATTACTGCACTCATGGAAATGTTTACAGTTACAGAAAGCAGCAGCTCTAACCTTTAAAGTAAACCATTAGAGAAAACACTCATTGGTGAAAATTACCAGATGGTGGTCAAGAAGATAGATATTTAAGTGTTTAAGAAAAGAAAAGAAAAGAAAACAAAACAACTTTTTAACCTCAACACCACGTAGCCCTAATGCAAGATGAAATCCTCTGCCATAATTTTAAAAATATCTATTAAACAGCAGCTTATAATTATGTCTTCATTATAGATAAGGACAGTATAAGGACTATTACTGGTAAATATTTGAAATCAAATGTAGTGTGTTATATATTTTTATTGTTTTATTGTTATTTCCTTATCTTTTGCCTGGAAAGCACTTTGAATAATCTCTGTGTATGATAAGGTGCTACATTTATTTATCTCGCCTTGCCTTGCCTCTGTTTGGTAATTGCTCAGCACTGCCTCTGATGTCCAAAAGACTGCACTGCACTCTTTATTTACTGTCTCACGGCAGTCAGTGATCATAGTTCAGCTTTCTCTCTCTTTGGACTTTGATTAAGAATCATAGAATAATCATGTAAATAACATTGTTTTGCTTTTGTTCTCATTTTTTACTGATATTCCTAGGTATGGCAAGGTTATTTGTATAGTGCCTTTCAAACACAAAGCAAGTCAAAGTGTTTTCCATAACAATTAAGAAGACATAAAGACAAGATTTCAAAGACAATTAAGTAAAAATCAAAAATCAAAATAAGATATAAAAATAAGATTTAAAAGACAGTTAAAATAAAAAAAAGCTACAGTTATAGTGCACAATGCATTAACGTTACGGTAGCGCACTCTTAATGTTCATTATTTTACAAAACTCTCAAATATGTTTTGTGTTTTTCTCTGTTTAAGCGTATTCCCCATTCCTCTACCCTTCTTTTTTTTCTTTTAATGACTAACTACAAACTACAATGTTTTTTGAAAATATAATTACATTGATAGAGCGAACAGTCAGGAATCAGGGGGGTATGCATGCTGTCCAGTAATGAAACACTGAGTATTGAGCCTTGCCAGAAAACCTAAGTTGTCAGTTTTGTTGACTGGCCGGCTGATTGCTGTTGATGTTTGGTGTAGTAATTTGGCAGTTGAACGTCTAGTGGGCTAAATGTAGCGCTGCTGATGGCTCAGTAGCTAGCAGGTATGTGTGTGTTTTTTTTGTGTGTGTGTGTGTGTGTGTGTGTGTGTGTGCCTGCAGGTACTGTGCTAAGATTGTACGGTTATTGCTGTGTATGTGCAGGCATGTATCTGTGTATGTGAACTGCTTGTGGGCATTTTGCTGAAACAGTGTGTTGTGTGCATGTAACTACGAGGTGTTTTTTTAGTGTGTGTGTCTTTGTGTGTGTGTGTGTGTGTGTGTGTGTGTGTGTGTGTCTATATCTGTGTATGTGTATACATGTGTCACAGTCTTTTATTTAACGGTATGGTGATGTGATCTGGTTTGACTATACAGGAGAATAACATTATTATCCTTGACACAGATACACACACACACACACACACACACACACACACACACACACACACACACACCATACATACATCCATTCTCATGTATGCACACACACTTTCTCACACCTACACATACACACACACAGTTCAGCAGTAATTTGTAGCAATCTGTCAGCCACAATGCAGACATTACCTTATGAAGGAGATGGGTAATTTGGAAACCTATTACACACACACACACACACACACACACACACACACCGGTCCTCTGTCGTTTTGAAAAGATCAAAACACCAAAAAAGACGGTCAAAAGGAATATGGGTTTCCAAGTGCCAGGAGCAACTTACACACACACACACACACACACACACATACGGTGCCAGGAGCAAGGTGCTACAGGGATGCTGGTGCTCCCTGGGTAGTTGTCTTATCTGATTATGGTAACGATGTAGAGAATAGTGGAGGAAAAGGCAGCCTGGGGGAGGAAGGGAGACTGAGAGGAGGAGGGAGGGAGGGAGGAGAGGTGGATCAGTTGTGAAGTGTTAGTTAGGAGGTGAACATACAGTGTGAGTCACCTTCCTGTACATTTCACCAGTATTTAGGAGTAGTGGGAGGGTAGCCGCTAAATAAATAAAAGTGTATGATCTTACTGCTGGTGCGGATGGAAAGAGAGAGGAGTCGCTGGATGTGGCCAGAAGATGTGCAGCACCGCTGTCAGCAGCTTGGGGTGGGGGGGGGGGGTGCATGTGTATGTTTTTTGTATATGTTTTTTTGTTTGTTTGTTGGATTAATCGTAGTAAGGTGATACATGTAAACATGTTACTCAGTTTCCTGCCATAATCTGGTTACTCAGTAATCTGGTTTCTTGTGTGCATGTACGTGTATTAAATGTGTGTATGAAGCATACCGTATGCCATTTGGTGGATGCTTTTACCCAAAGCACCTCACACTGCCATGGTCATATATATTTTTCACATGGCTGACATCAGTGAGAACCGAACACCTTACCCTTGGCATTGTTAGTCCAGCACTCTACACACAAAGCAATGGAGTGTAAACACTGGAATGATGAGAGCACTACAGTTGCTGTGGTAGGTGTGATTGAGTACGTGGCAAGTGGGCAAGGGTGCAGAGAGACAGGCAGCAGGCCTTACTCTTGCTAATATGTCTCAAAGAGTGAGATGTTGTGTTTGTGACTGAGATCACGGTGCTTTAGAGACACAGAAGAAAAAGACCAGAGACAGGACAGCGAGAAGTGTTCTTGAAATTAGGTGAAAAGCTGCTGCTGATATGGTAACAAACAAATTATATTGAAATTATTTCTACAGATATGATTTACATTTTTAGTGGGAATCATTTTTGCATGATAATTTTCATTTTCCCCAAAGAAAATCATGCTTTTTTTTTTTTTTTTTTTACATCTGAAAAAATGTTATTTGTATTTTGTCACACATTTTACCTTTATCAAAAAATTTCAACTTCTGCAAATTGAATATTGCACTTGGACATTCGATTTCGATAATATTTTGATTCATTACTCAGCCTTACTGGGGTTGAGCAATACTGTACATCCTCCTATCAACTGGTTATCACCCAGTATTTTTTTTCACCTGCTACTGTTTCCCAGTAGGAAATAGTAGCAGGAGACATTAAAATTGGGAAGAACACAGAGACAAACAGCAAACTCAGAGGAAAGATGTGTGAAAGTTGGGCAGCCTTAGCATAGTTTCTGTGCTGGCTCAAAATAAAAATTAAATCCACATGAGGGTAATGTTTCCCCTGCATGTGCTTCCGTATTTGAATATCTACATTTTAAGTCACCAAAAGTATAATTTAGTTTGGCAAAAAATCAGCAAGGGAATTCCCTCTATCACTGATCCCTAATGTATTTGTCAAATTTCCCAACTTAAGTGGCCAGTTATCTCTTTCTTGCCATGTCCCTCTGCCCCTTTCTCTCTCATTTGTTTGCCTGTCTCTGTTTTTGGGCTCCATCTATAACCTGCTATGGCCTGAGTTCTCTGCAGAGCAGCGCTGTCTGACTGCAGCTTACCGATTGAGAGAGGGAGGAATGAAAAGATGGAGTGAGAAGGAGAAAATAGAAAGCAATGAGATGAGAAGGTGAAGAGACAAAATAAAGACTTAAATAAAGGTGAAAACTGAAGATGAAGAGTATGAAGAGCAAGAGGTGAGCAAAAAAAGTAAAAAGAGGGAGAAGTGTCCAAAAAGAACCAAGAAATAAAGAGAAAGTAGTGTCAAAAATAGCCAGCAAAAGACAGAGTGAAGGGATAGGAGTGAACGATGTAAATGGCTTTGGAGTGCTGTGTTTTGGAGGAGCAGTGATTGACTGTGCGCCTGGAGGACCCCCAGAGGGGTCTGTCTTTGCTAGTGCCTGAGCAAATCAGTATTATCGGATGAGGCAGTGGCAGGGACAGCCCGTCACACTGGTCCCATCACGGCCCAACACGACAGCATGAATGTTTAACACTTGTGTGTGCACACATGCTCTCTCTCACACCAGCAATCTCATGCATACACTACTACATATACACAGAAGGAGATACATACACACACACTTACATGCACACACACACACACTAGTAGCTGGCTGCTTCTTGGAGAGGGCTCTTACTTGATGGCATAATAGCTTTGAGACAGAGAGAAAGGGAAGAGAGCAGAGAGAAAGGAGCAGAGGAACAGAAGTGTTAAGAAAAAAGGAAGAAGAAAGGAAGAGGGCAAAGGACAGAATGAAAAACACTCCAACAAGAGAGAAAACAGGAGTTTTTTTTAAACTCAACCTTTAAATGTTGCAATATTCATCCTTTTTATAATATTTATTTTAGTTTTATATTTATTTAATGTGTGCTTGTTGTCTGTCTTTAACTGCCTTATTAATTGTTCTGATCAGGAGTAGCACTTCTGATCAGAACAATTTCATTGTACAATAGCAAAAAAGCTTTCTATAAAGTAGCTTGATATGTCAAGTCAGCATCGCCACACACACACACACACACATACACACACACACACACACACACACACACACACACAGCCACTGCACACACATGCGCCGCCATCTTTACAAAAATTCAGAGTCCCAGTGGACAGATTGTCATTTTGCAGACCAGACAAAATTTGAATGGAGGCTAATGGAGATACAATCAAGATCACAGTCCACAAACACCCAGTGTGATGGTTTCTCATTTCACTCTTTCTATTCTTTATCTATCTATCTATCTATCTATCTATCTATACATACATACATGCCTACCTAAACTATAATCTGTCTCCTCACTCTGTCTCCTTGGTATTCCTTTGTTGTCCCGTCTCCTCCTCTAGGCGCCGACATCTCTTCTGCCTCACTACTTCCCTCTTAGACAGTTTGGCTGCTAAAAACTTCTACTGCATCCCATAATAACCTTAATGAATGCTTTCACGCACAATTACACTGGAAGACCCTGGCCCATGTGTGTTTGTGTATGTGTGTGTGCGTATGTGTGTGTGTGTGTGCATGGAGCGGCTTGGTCCTGGCAGTAGACAACTATTTTGCAACGTCTGATGCGATAACCTCTCTCTCTCTCTCTCTCTCTCTCTCTCTCTCTCTCTCTCTCTCTCTCTTACACACAGGCCTCTAGCATAGATGTGCACACGCCTCATCACCCCACTCTGTCAATCTCAGACCATTTCTCCCCTTTTTCCCCTTTTCTCCTTCTCACCTTCTGTCTCTCCCTTGCTGTTCTCTCTTTCTCTCCTGCAGTTTTCCCATACCTCTGTCTTCCTCTCCTTTACCCTCTGCCCTTCCCTTTCTGCTCTTCCCCCGTCTCCTTACTTCTTCTCACATTGTGCATACCCCTACTTTAATTCGTCTTTACTGTAACTTTGATTTTGACTTTAAGGCACCTCCTGCTTTAGTTCTGGGTGTAGTCATACGTGAACTGTATGCCAGTAGTCATGATTTTCAGTATTTAAACCTTTACCGGGCTGTGTTTCAGATGAACTGGGGTTGCTTTGGTGGGGAACTACAGCTGAATGAATATAAAGTAACTAGAAGTTTATGAAGAAACTTGGAGGTTTGATATGAAGAGCAAAGGGCCAGTTCAACTCTTTCTCTCTCGCTCACTTTCTCTCTCTCTCTCTCCCTCACTCACTCACTCACTCACACACACACACACACACACACACACACACACACACACACACACACACACGCACACACACACAAAGTCACAGACTCTCTGTGCCACCCAGAGTGACAGAGACAGATTGTGAGACGGACTGGAGGTGAATGTGTGTGTGTGTGTGTGTGTGTGTGTGTGTGTGTGATAATGCATACATACAGCATGTGTATGCTTGGGAGTTATTATGGGTTTTTTTGCTCACATTTGTGTGAGCTTGAATGCATGATTTGTGTGTGTGTGTGTGTGTGTGTGTGTGTGTGTGTGTGTGTGTGTGTGTACATGTTTTTGTGTGTGTGTGTGTGTGTGTGTGTGTGTGTGTGTGTGTGAAGGTGAGGCAAGGTTGTTACGTACGGGTGAAGCGGACACCTCTATGCTAGCCCTCTGCCCGCTGGCACAGGAGGCGAAAGGGCACAAGACTGGCATCAATTACAGAGTGAGAGAGAGAGAGAGAGAGTGCGCGAGATAGAGAGACACTGAGTCAAAGTGAGGAACGTTTTGGGGTTTTTTTGTCTTTAAATTCATTAATTTATTTATTTCCACTAATGTTAATGTGGAGTGGGTGCTGTATAGCTCAGAGCAAGGCACTAACATTGCCAGGGTTAGGGGTTATATTCCCACTAGGGCTTTGAGACAAAATTGTGCTAAAAATGCACTCAGGGTGCTGGAAGGTGCACAGGATGAAAGCATGCACCGACCAGCATATGTTACATTAACCTAACCTTCCTAGAAACATCTGCATGTGCTAAGCTAGAAAGTTGCATTTTATTGATTGCAGACCTACTTGAGAACATTACTGTAATGCAGCCTTCAAAACCAGAAAAAGATGCAGCCTGACGCTGTACAGTCTCACATTACAGTATTGATGTAAACAGACAAAACTTTTGAACATAGTTGGCTGGTCTAGCTGTTTTATTATTATTTGCCTTTATCTGCTAAATGTGTAAATATCTCATGAAAACACCAATAATCCCTCGTCTGTCTCTGTCTCTACATTAGGGCTGCAAACGTGTCGCATTTTTTCAAATTGAATACATGGTCCCATTCTCCAGTGAGTATGCATGTACTCATTTTTTTGTTTGTTTGTTTGTTTGTTTGTTTTTACACCTCTACTGACCACAGCATATGCACAGTGGTGCGACTGTTCATTTGGCCAAAATTGTTTTGGTTCCAACTGGCTTCTGTTTTCCAAGCGCCAACAGATGACATTGGACCAGGACAAATACCTTGACTGCATTCAGATCTGGTTCAAAAACAAAAACAAAAACAAAAAAAAAACAACAACAACAACCAAAAAACAACAAAAAAAATCATTGCCCAATGTCAGGGCAGTGCGCGCTCCACGCCAGGGGCAATGAAGCAGTGCACAGCAGTATTGGGCAGTGACAAGTCCCTAATAGTTTATTATGTTGAATATACTGATATACTGACCCCTAAATAAAAAAAAAGGAACCAAAACATAATCTGATTGATTCATTAGGTCAATGTAGCACCAGTTCATATTTCATGATTAACAGACCAGTGATCATAAGCAGTTATTGCAGTTATTGCATCTGTAACGTGTTATATGTCAGTAGTTGTAACAAGTATGCCCAGCCCACCTTCATATTCGATTCATCATCAACATAATGGCAGGTTAGTGTGATGTAGGGACCTCTGGTGAGTGATGTCCAACAATCGGGTGTCACTGCCACAATACGGGCTGGATGACAGGTCATGTTTGATGACCGACCCGCAGTCGTGGTGTAGTTTTTCCACTCGAGCTGTAAGGTCAGCCAACTTGGGAGTGTATAACCTGGCTCCAAATAAGCCATGAGAGGAATGAATCCATCATTTTCAACAACGGAAAATGGTTGCATATCTAGAGCTACCATTTTTGCAAGAAGGTCAGTTTTCACTTCGTGCCTTGTTAGATTTCTTCCAGGTGAATACATGCTGAGTTTCCTGCTGTGGGTCGGGTGAAAATAAACTGGATTGGCTGCTTCTGTCTCAGATGATTAAGCACAGATGCAGTATTTTTTAGGTACTTGACACAGTTTACATTTCAATTTACCTCTTCCTTCATCCAAGTCAAAATAACACCATGTGATACATGGGTTATTGCTTTTTTCTTGCTTGTCAAATTTGTCAGAGCACAGCGAAGAAATGCATCAGCTAGAGTGGAAACAACTGTGGATAATTGCACAAAAGCATAGGCTTTATTCAAAATTTCCTGTTCCAGAAATTTGTAAAAATATATGTCCATAATATATAGACTTAAAAAAAACATTAAAATATGCTTATGAAATGTGACAGGAAAAACTGCCTACAAAACAATATTTGATTTGCTTTTATTCGTAAACGTTTAGGGTCTACTTGATGAGTACTTGTATATTCGATTACACATTTGCCCCTTCTCTACATCCCACCCACCTTCTACTGTGTCTCTCTTTATAAAGAATTTGCTCTATGCTTTTTGCTCAGAGAGAAAAAGTCTTAGAGACTTATGGTCTTTATTAAAAGGTTGGCGTGTCACCTTATATATGTCCCCTTTCTCTCTTTTTCTCTCTATCTTTCTCTCTTCTTTTTTCCCTGGAGACAATTTTCTTTCTCTCTCATTCTCTCTCTCTCTCTCTCTCTCTCATCTTCCTCACATTCAGTTTCTCCCTTCCTTTCTCTCCTTCTCCATGCCTCCACCTTCTTTGTCCTTCCCTCTTTCCATCTGATTCTACCTTCTCTCTCTCTCTCTCTCTCTCTCTCTCTCCTCCCTCTCCATCTCCCTGGGGACAATTTTCTTTTCTTAAATAAACTGTCATAGCTAGTGTTAAAATATGGGCCTTACGCGGGGCGAGCGTGGCAAGGCAAAGGCACGGGGCCCTGGGCTGGTATAAAACATGGATAATATGCCGTGAGAGGTAATTGTGTCTTTTAGCGCTGAGATGAGTAGAACAAATGTGTCTCCCTCCCACCCTCTCGCTCTGTCTCCCTCCCTCCCTCTCGCTCTCTCTCTCTCTCTCTCCCTCTCTCTCTCTCCCTCTCTCTCATTCGCTTTATATTTCTCTTCCTCCTCTGTCTCTCTATCCCTATCTCTCTCTTTACACACCACGTCCGTGCTAATATGATAGAGAGAATATTGGCCGTTCATCAGAGCTGCTAACAGCGTGGAGCAAAGACAGAGATAGAAGAGGAGGTGGAGAGAGACAACAAGAGAGAATAGGAGGCCACATAAAGAGTGAGACAGGATAAAATGTGGAGGGAGATGCAAAGCTGGAGAGCAAAGAATGTACAACAAGGGAGATGAAGTTGGGACTTGCATGCACACAACAATGTGGCTGTTGCTGACATTATAATTAAGACAATAGCATGACGCTTACTAGCCCCGTTTGCCTGTGAAAATCCAGTTTGCACCTTGTTGGCACAGTCACTAGTGGACTAAAGGGGCAGCAACAAGCTTGCTTTCCAGCTTTGTGCACAGAAAAAAAGGTGAAGACGACAAACTACCATCTTGAATTGTTGTGTTGTGCTTGTAAACAGGCATGGACAAGCCACATAAGGGTGAGATTTTAGATTTTACTGCGAATATTCCCGAACAGCTTGTTTCAGGCAATAGGAAGAAAGGTTCAGCAACACAGGAAATGTTTTCGCCCACATGCAGTCAAGGTGCCGCAGCACTTCCCAGAGGAGCTATTCCGCAGAATAAGAATCAGTTGTAGCACCACACTCGGAGGTAGTCACAAATGGGTGTTTTAATTGGAAATAACACTGACATAACCATCAAGCTACATCACCACATGCACAACTTGATCACACTTCCCTGTCCCTGCATGTCGTCTTTTAACAAAAATGTTTACCCCATCAGTTTTGAGATATTTGTGTTATTACCATAAACAAATGAGACTGTTACTGATAAGACTGGCAGCTTCTCCTGGGCCTCTACTCTGCACTTTTTAGATTGTGTGCCACTGGGTCATTTTTCACAGGAAATAATGCTGGATTGTTTTATGGCGCAAAACTTGGTGCCACTGTTCTCTAGCAGAGTTTCAACCTCATGTTATCTTACCTCGTTTGAATACATATTCACTGTTAACAAGGGCTTTTTATAGTTTCATATCCTTGTTTTGGCCCAAAACAAAACAAAGCAATAGCAGGTAGAGGGACTGGGGACAAGTTGCTTTGTGGTAAGAAGCAATGGGGTTTATGAGAAATGTTGTCCTAAACTTTAGAAGCATAAGATTCTAGCACATTAAGCATATAACCTAGAAATATACAAGTTCTGACTGGTCTATTAATGTGAATAAAATCTGGGTACTCCACATTTGTTACTGTAATTGTGCCTACTCCACTAATAGCATCATTTCCCTAACATAATCAGTATGTGTTGTTACATGGGTCCTGCCTTACTTGCATTATTGTCTTAATTATTTTACAGTTGTATTCATTTGTGAGCTTGTAAAAATGGTCAGTGTGCAGCGAGGAGGAAGAGAGATAGGGAGAGAAACCGAGTGTGTGAGAGAGGGAATGAAGTAGGTGAAAGAGAAATACAGAGAGACAGTATATTAGGAAGCAGTGCACAGAGAAGAATGTGTGTCATGAAGGTGTGGAGATCAGTCTAATACCTGACCAGTGGTGGAAAGACTACTGCAATTCACAGCTCAAGTAGAAGTTACTTTTCTGATATTTTACTGCTCAAATAAAGTAAAAAGTAGTTCATTTAAAATATACTCAGAGTAAAAGCTACTGAGTTACTTTCTCAAAACAGTAACTGTGTTAGGTGTGATCTCTTCCATGCAGTTAAAAAGGGATTAGAGAAGATGGTTCAAACTGCATTCTTCAAATGTACATTGTGCAAAATTGCTGAAGGTTGATTGAAGCGAGGACCCTGTAGTCTCAAATGACAAATGTGGTATAAGCACCTGATATGATGGTTGAGGCCAACTTTTCCCCTTTTTCCACAGTTATTCCACATTTTTGCAAGTTGAATCTAAATGGTCCTCGCTTACATCGACAATGTGTCTGTTATGGGAAATTTGGAAATGACAGAAAGTGGAACCAACAAAGTAGAACCAGGTTCCACCTCTCATCTCTGCTGACTGAGCGTTCATTGTGAAAAGTTGATTGTTCCTTGATCATTTGCAGTCCGGCCAAAATATACTCTGTATAGGCGTATCTCTCCTCTCCTTTCTCCTCCTCTCTTTTTTTGATGACACAATTCAACTCTTTCATTTAACTCTTTCATTCCACATCTCCTTCATGTTTCCACCTTACTCCTCCTCTCCTTTATTTTCCACAACCTGCGTCACTCTCCTCCCTTCTCCTCTTTTGTCTCCTCGTCTTTCCAGTCTTTTTGCCACCCTCCTCTCTTCTCCTCTTATCTTCTCTCCACTCCATGGTTAACCAGTTGATAATGGAACAACATTACAAACAAGAACAGCATTTCTGCTTCATTTAAATGATAAGAGTCTGTGACACTAGCCCAACTGGACAGGAGCATAAATAATACATAATACACGGTGTGTGCGTGTGTGTGTGTGTGTGTGCGTGTGTGTGTGTGTGTGTGTGTGTGTGTGTGTGTGTGTGTGTGTGTGTGTGTGTGTGTGTGTGCGTGCGTGCGTGCGTGCGTGCGTGCGTGTGTGTGTGTGTGCGTGTGTGTGTGCGTGTGTGTGGTGCCATGTGTGTAGATAATATGAGGAAGTGAGTAAGTCATGCTATTCTGAAGCCTCATTCAGGTATCAGCCTAAGGCATACAAGCATAGGGATTTCTCTCTCTTGGTCTCTCCCTGCCTTCTTTACCCTCTTTATCTCTCTCTCTCTCTCTCTGACATTTTTATATCGCCCTCTCCTCCTCATCATCCTCTACTCAGTCATATTCTCTTTTTTTTACATCTTCAACATACCATCCCTCCTTCCTTCTTTTCCTCTAATAAAACAATGCTTCCTCCTTAGATCAGTTCCTTCCTTCTTCTCGTGAGTCTTCCTCCATCACCATCCCACCATCATTATCTCCATCCCGCTCTCCCTGCATACTCTCCCACATCTGTCTGCCTGTCTGTCTGTCTGCCTGTCTCTCTCTCTCTGTCTGTGTCTGTCTCTCTATGCAGTGACAGCTCCACTGGCTGTGGAATGAGGTGTGTTATCAGTGAGTGGCATGTCAGTCAGTCACAGCGCAATACAGCCCAGAGGAGAGGCATGAGGGGGGTGGGGAGGAGAGTTTGGGAGGAGGGGGAGGTGCGCTGGGCAGGGGAGGGGAGACAGGGATTAGAGTAGGTAAGGAGGAGATGGGTGAGGAGGAGCAGACAAAGAGGAGGAGCACTGGCAGAGTGGAGAGACATGGAAACAAAAGCTGGATGAGAACAGTAGAAGAGATGAGGAAGGAGATGAAGAGGTGGGATATAGAAGAAGTACATGGAGAAGAGGTAGTGACAACAAGATGGGAAACAGAAGAGGAGGAGGTGAAGAGAGCAGAGAAGGGAGGGAGGAGCCGATGAAAGGCAGTGGCCTAGTAGTGAGGGGAAAAAGACACAAGCATGGAAGAGGTGAGGAAAAGAGAGAGAGAAATGAGGGAGTGACAGGAGACGGTAGAGGAACGTATGATGGAGTGGTGTGAGGAGAGTGCTGGGGGGGAGAGGAGGAACAGAAAGGATGAGAGGAGGAGCAAGTAAGGGTGAGAGAAGGGTGAGACGGAGATGTGGAGCTTAGGAGCAGAGTGAATGTCATGGACTGGGCTGATGAGGAGGAGAAGGAGGAGGTGAAGAGTAGGATAGATTGTGTCCTTTTTTGTGAGACAGGTCAAAGGGGGGCAGCAGAGGGTTTGTGTGTGTGTGTGTGTGTGTGTGTGTGTGTGTGTGTGTGTGTGTACGCATGTGAACCAGTGTTTTGTCAGGACAACAATAAAGGGCATCTCTTCCACTGCTCACTCACAAACACATACGGAGATGCTAAGCTCCTGCACAGAGCTTTGCTGCCTCTTCAGCTGTTAATAAAATTATCAGACAGCGGTAAAATATGTATCTAGAATTGGTTTCTATAATAATATGTGTAAGGTTTCCCTCACTTAGTTTGACCTCAAGCTGTCACTTCTGAGGTTTTAAATCAGCAGCCAAGATAGTCATTTCCAGTTATAAATGTTATTCATAAGTCTCCAAGTCTGTCTACACCATGTCAGATGTTTGGATAATGCCGAGTATTTAGAATAATGAGAATTATCCAGGTGAATTTCTGTCTCCTGGACCAGAAATGCTCCGTTAAAGCTTCACTTAAAGTGTGAAAATTATCCCTTTGAAATAAAGTCCCTCCACTGCTAGCTTTACATACATTTTGATTCACTGCATTGAAGATATTTTTCAATGTCAAACTGATTTTCTGTTTCTGATGCAGTAACTTAAAGAATGTGATAACTGAAAACAAACTGTAACACCTGTGTTTCAAAGCTGAGTTTGTTTACATTGCTTAAGTTTTTTACATGAAAAAGAAACAAAGCTACGTTTTGCTCTCATCATGGGTTATAAAATATGGCAAAAAGTCTACTTCTGAAAGCCAGCTCCTCGAGAATCTCTGCAAAATAATCTTTGCAAAATATATTAAATCATGTCTTCACTGTGTTAAGGTTTGGAGTGCTGTGAAATTCAATCCAGTTCATACTAAATGACCCAGGTGATCAGGAAGTGTTCCTGCAGCCCACAGACACCTGATTCCTCTCCTCACCTATCACTGTGGTCAGCTGTTTGCTAGCTATCCACCCCCCCTCATGTATAAAGTATCCGCTTTTTTCACCATTGCATGAAATTCAGGTTAGATCAAAGGTAAGCTAAGGTCAGGTCAACAAACAGGCTCACACAAGTTTGTTTTGAAACAGATGTGCCTGACACAAGATTTTGACTTGTATTTTTAAATTTATAATCCATCTGCAACATGCCTCCAGATTCTCTTCTAGGTATTGAGTCTGCACATTTTTGAATCCTAACAAAATCATTAAAGTATGAGAAATTTACTCGTTTTTTGTTCCACATCTGCCCCTGTTTTGCTTTTAATGCCAGTTACAGAGCTAAAATTGTGTTCAACATGAATAGCCATACATTTTTCTGTGATCAGTCAAATTAAATTATCGTGATATTGTTTATTTTAGATTTTCTGTATCATGTCTTGCTGTTATAGCTTGCAGCTTCTAAGTGGACATAGCACACAGTCCACACTGTGCACTGAGCCATGGCTTGGCAGCAATATGAAAATCGAGAAGAGCTTTAGTCAAAATGCCAGTCTACAGATCACTAAAAGCTTTCTACTCAGGGTTTCCCTAGGCTTTTAGAGAGGCTTAGGTGGTAACATTGCCAGTGTGTTGAGTTTTGCACAGGAAAAAGGAGCATAATTTTTTCTAACAGCACACAGCAACCTTTAGGAACAAATATAAAACTGAAGTAAACTATTTGGTAAGGAAAAGGAGATAGTGGAAAATGCAAAATGATTATAACATAGCCTTTCCTGGACAGGAAAGCACAGCAACATATTATGCATTTCACGTGTCTGTTAGAAGATGAGGTAAAACACTGTTAGCACTCTCTAAAAGGTAATAATACAGTACATCGAAATTTTATGCATGGAAAATGGAAACTGTATAAAAGAAATATGATAGACTGCTTGAATCATAGAATCATAGAATACAGTTGGTCCTCACGCATATTATGGTATTGCAGGATTTTGCCAGAAAAAAAGAGACAAAAAAATCACTGTATGCAAGCAGGCCAGGCACTAATGGAGTTGTGAATGGCGGCAAGGCCAACAGGTGGTGCGTAGGTTAAGATGGAATAGCCATGCTGGCACCGGACTGAACCTTGCTGAAACCATCTCTCTGTACTGTTTCAGGTTCAAATTTAACATGTGACAGAGAGAGAGTGTGCAGAGAGAGAGAGAGAGAAGAGCAGAGAGAATGTGAAGAGAAGTGAAACACAAGCTTGTAATGAAAGAACTTCCTTGTAGCTAAGAGCTGTATGGTTTTGGGAAATATTAGGCTATGTGACTGTTTGTTGTGAAAACATAGTTATGATATGCAATTACAATTAGTTGTGCAGTGCTGCTTTACTTCAGTGGGTAGATCATGACATCCATAGTGCCAGGGGCTCGACTGCAGCAAGGCCTACCAATGCTAAAAATGTACGTCCTCATAGCACTCCAAGGTGGTTTGGTTAAAAGCGTTCATAAAATGCATATTTTGTAAAAAGGGAGAAGAGGATAGGTAGAGTTTAAAGGAGTCCTCTCCTTTTCTCTGGACTTAGTGGACACAGTCCAGATGAGGCTAGTTATCATCACTAAAAAATCCTCTAACTCCTTTTCCTCTTCTTTTCCCCATCCTCACGGGACTCTGAAGTTACACCGGCTGAAAAAGACAGAAAGAGGTGGGGGGACGAGGAAGCGGGGTGGGGTAGAAAGACGGATGGACGGGGGAAGGAAAAGAGGGAAGGAAAGCGTTTGTGAAAGCTAACAAAGGGGAGTTGGCGGTGTTTCAAAGGGGCGCGTGGCGGCTAAGGAGGATGAAGCGCTTCAGGATTCATTTACATCAGGCCTGACAACTGCCTCACATCTCCCCAAGAGCCATGGAGCGCTTTGGCTTAGAGATTCCTAAAGAGGGCCCCTTCTTCCAGCTCTCTCTTTTACACCCGCTCTCTGACTTTTCTTTTTCTCTGTCCTGTCTGTCTCTTTTTTCCTTTTCTTCTTTTACTCTTATTCTCGCTCTCTCTCTTTCGCTCTCTCACACACATGCCAGTCTTCAATCAGCCTTCATGAAAGTGTCTGTCTGGGCGTCTTAACTATCCTCGGAGAGGCAGACACTTGTCTGGGCCCGACTTCATCCCCTAAAGGCGTTTTTTGACTTGGACTTATTTCCCTCCTCACACCTTTTCAACTCTCCTAGAGAGCTGACAACGGGTGAGAGCGACAGGGCAACATAAACACGAGGGGAAAGGACTGGAAGGGAGGAGAGGGGAACTCATGGAGAGAGGGAGAGGCAAAAATAAAGATAGAATGAAGACATAGGTAGAGGGAGCAAATGATGGAGGGGCAAGGAAACAGAAATGAGGAAACGAGAGAAGTAGGAAGTGTGAGCTAGAGAGCTGGAGAAAGACATTAAGGAGAAAGCAAGGAGGAGAGAGAAAAGGACGGGGAACATGAAGAAGAAAAAGAGGACTCCAGCAAGACAGAGTCTTGTTTATCAGTGGTCCCACAGTGTGCTTCCCAAACACAGGATTTGGAGAGGGGGTAAGGGGAGAATGAGAGAGTGGGACAGAGCACATTGAAGTTTTTGGGGGGGAGGAGAGCCCCTCTTATGAAAGTATCTTTCTTTTTGCCCGGGTTTGATGTGAAACGGGAGCCGCTTCTACTTTGACAGTATTGCCTGCCGTGCGGTTTTAATATTCATGCAGCGGATGAGGAGAGAAGAGAGGAAAGGAGTGGAGAGGAGATTTTTGGTCAAACAGAAAGCTAATTTGTGGCTGCTGCAGTTTAGCCTGGGGCTCTTTCTGCTACTGGGGAAATGAGCTGGAAGATTAGCCCTATGTATAATTCACACACACATGTGCGTGCACACACATATACACACACACATAGGTGGTACATACATGGACAAACATACATAGACGTGCACATTCCACATCTATGGTGTGTGCATGCACATACATGGACACTGTATGCACACCCAGACCGGCTGCTGCTGTCTGTGAGGCGCTGTGTGTTACAGCGGTAACCTGCTGCCAGGCCTTTGCAGCTACATCTGCCCCTCAGGCCTCTCCCACATGTAGTCACTATTGTGGTGTTTGGACAGTTAATGGTATCAAATGTTCTTATTCCTCCTGAAGCAATTAAAGCCTCAGTCACTGAGTAATACGATTAGTGAAATATTGTTTGTGTGTGTATGTATGTTTATTAAAAAATTTACACAACATTTTGAACATAAAAAATGATGAGTTTCACTAAACATACAGTAAACGTAGACAACCACTGAATTCTTACTGGGCAACGCAGACTGAAATGCTACTCTGATTTGTGTCTAGGTCCATGACAGGCATGTCAGTCTTTTCCTGGATGGGCTTGAGGCGGATGGGATGCCCTTTGACACACAACCTCTGAACTCTAGGCTCCATGACATCAGAGAAGACAGCACCATGTGGGTGGGACTCAGCTCCAACGGTAAAAATGACTGTTCTCCTGAAAGATTAATATTTTTAGATGTTATGTTTTTGAAATGTTACACAGGTTTAGAGCTGCACTGGAAATTGAAAATTAGTTATCTGGTCTTTTATATTCACCCCCACTGAGTAAAAAAAAGGGCAGCCACAGTGTCAGCAGCCCATGTATTAAACAGCTGTCCCATTAGAACCTGTTTAAAACTGTGGCTGTCGCAATCAAGGAAGGAAGAAGGCTTGTTTCCCAAAACTGAAATTACTCATGACTCCAGTCCCCAAACCGCAAAGAAAAATATCACCCAACCACTGTGTTTTGTTCCCTAAGTGAACTAAAATTCCCACTGAGTATTTATCATGTCTCTATATCTGAATTTGATGTCAATGACTACTCCTCCTTTATTTTCCTCCTGGCCTTTATCCCTCTCAACACATCTGTGATTGATTGGTTGTACCCGGGAGCCGTCTCAGAGTCAATAGGAGAGAAATTGAGAGAAAAATGATATCCGTTCATCTCCAGAGTGATAAACGAGTGTTTTTCTTCTCGTTTATCAGACATTGATCCCCAGTTCACGGCAGGTAGCATCTGATCAGCTGGAGATCACATCAGAGGTGGTGATCAATACAAGTGATTGGCTTGGGGGAGAGTGTGTGTGAGTGTGTGTGTGTGTGTGTCTGTGTCTGTGTGTGTGTGTGTGTGTGTGTGTGTGTGTGTGAGAGAGAGAGAGAGAGAGAGAGAGAGAGAGAGAGAGAGAGAGAGAGAGAGAGAGAGGTGAGGTGTTGAACCCGGGGGCTGTGTCTGGAATTCCGATCAGTGGATTGATCAGATGAATACTGATCAGATGCATTGATTAACGACTATGGTTGGCTGTTTGGAGTGGACCCTTCCTATCAAAGGGACAATTTGTGATATTTTTTTATTTATTTATTTAATTCACACTTAAAAGAATTTGGTTGAACAGTGCTGATCCTTGTGTTGAAAGCAGTTCAGCCTCTTTCACACATAGTTCCTGGTATTCACACATGCAGTCACATTCAGGAACATTTCCTTCTCGTGCCTTTTCATGCATGCCATGGCAATGCCACAACAGATGGGGCGAGGGACTTAAGACTTTGCTCCTCTGCTTCATTATGCCTTGCTCATGTAGAGTTTGTGTTGTTTTCTCGTACACTGCAGCATCTCTAACTATTCCCGTCAGCTGCCCATCAAGGATTCAAGGATTCAAGAATTCAAGGAAGTTTATGGTCATACCAGCTCACATTTACATGTTAGTGGTACGAAATTAGCACTCAGGTCCCGGTATAAGCCAAAATAAATAAATAAAGCAAGGTAAAAAAGAAGTGTAAAAATAAAATATCCTCAAAGGTCGGTAAAAAAGACTTAAACCTGGGAGTTCGAGAAGCCGCTGCACCACTGCACGCCGCCATCTTCATCCCCTCGCTGCGTGGACTGAGAGGAGCTCCCTTATTTCTGAATCTGTCCAGTTTTAAGCCATTCTTGAAAAAAAAGGAAGAGCCTGTATTACAGTTATCAAATCACCTGTGATGCAAGGCAACCATAAACAAATTGTGGATTCAAATATGTCATCAGCAGAGTCTTGCGATTGGTTTGCTCACTCCATGTGAAAGCATCTTTTGTCAGACAGACATAAACCTTTATGTGCCCCTCTCTGCATTGTTAGAGATTTCTTTCACCACACAGCCTTACCAGCTATTTCCCTGAAATGTTACAAGGTGTGCAATTTTAGAAACTCATACTGTGATCTAAGAATTGGCAGTAGTATAGCCTATTCTCCAGCTAAAGTAGGTAATTGTACCTGTTTTACAGAAACTGTACTGTGGTTGTCATGTAATATAATATTGGAAAGATTTTCATGACAGAAAAAATAATATTGATGACATGTTTTTATGGCATTGAACATTTCAGTATGTCATCACTAGACAAAATAACTCATATACTCACATGTCTAACCAAAGCGATATTTTTCATGTCTAGGTTGAAAAACCTTTTGAAATGCCCTGCATGTAAAAGTTAGCCCGCAATCATCTCCAGCTTGTAGTAATTACTACAGACAGTCCTTAACTCATTGTTGACATGACGTCCTCTCTTAACATCAAATAAAACTGATCAAATAAACTGAAAAATCAATTACAGAACTATTTACTTGAACTACTTTTAAGCTTATTTTCTCTCTACCCCCCTGCCAGCTTCACTACAGGTAAAACCATTTAAACCAAAAAAAGGCTCAGCCGTATTCAAAAGCACTTCACATATCTATTAATTAAATAACTTATTTCTGAAGGAGCAAGTTTTATTTTTCTTCCCTTGGAGTTATATCACGGCACGTCATCTGGGGTGACAGAATTCCCTCATTCCAATGTTGGGTGGGACACATCCGTCAGCGTAACTTATGTTTTGCTGTGCGGGCAGTTCTGTAACCTACTGTGGCACCTCCTGAAAGTCTGTCTTACGGCTTTAGGAGCTGCTGCAGTGGCTTTCTTTAGCTTTGGGCTGCTTACTGGCCCAGACGGCTATCTTGGCATCAAACAACACGACTGCCATACTGTTGTACCAAACTTGGGCACCCTAAGGCAGGGATAAAAGGCTGGGCTGTACTGGACGTGGCATTAAGTATGTTGGGCTGGGGAACAACAAATGAACACAACACCACAAGCGAACACTCTTTTCACATACACAGCTGGATAAAATACTGAGAGAGGGAAAAATTGGGAAGAAAGAGTGTTTTTGTGAAACCTGAGAAGGACAATGAGAAAATTGAATCTCCCTTCTTATCAAAATAATGCCATAATGAATAAGAGATTTTATTAAGACATTGCTTAACTGTGATTTAGGTTGAGTGGTTAAAAATAATCCAGAATTTACAGAACAATAAAATGGTGACTAATTGTACAATGAGTTTACAGAAGCTTTTCAAACTTCCTATGTTAAATGTAAAACACTTAACCCACCAGTATCAGGTATGATATTCCTGGAAAAACTGCCTCTCAGGGAGTCACACATTTATGGTTCCCGCAATAACAATAGCAGTTTGTTTGGAAATAAATATGACAACATCTGTTTTGATTATTATGTCTGGCACAACAGAGTGTGAGTGCAAAACATCAAGAAATTACTGCTTTTAACCAAAAGTGTCAGCAAAACCGAGAAAAACACAAATCACATTAATTATTGCTTTAAATCTTAACTTACTGCATTTTCAAAAATTCACTCTATTTTGCAGGCAGTCAATTTTCAGTGAGCTCTGCAATCAGGTCAGTTTGCAGCCTTTTAAGAGCCGCATTAGAGGAGCTTACTGTTAGGACTTAGTCTTCTAATTAATTTAGTTCTACTAATTCAATCCAACTTTTAGCTGAACTGCATTTACATGGTGAACGTTATTCTTAGCCAGCCAGCCAATTTTATTTTTTTGAAAATAAAACGATTAAAACTGAATAATGTGGGAGCTTTAAAGGAGTAGTAAAATGAGGTGGAAAATGGAGAGAATTGGTAAGACGGAGCCAGTGAAGGACAGAGAGACAGATAGCAAATGACAGAAAGAATCTCACCTCATGCATTTAGTTGCCTGTATCAACTATGATCAGTTCATGCAAAACAAAAACAAAGAAGAGGATACTGAGGGAAACAGCGAGTGACAGAGACTGAAACACAGAGAGAGAAGACAGAGACCTACACACAGAAAAGAGAATTAAGGCTTATACCTTGCATCATCCCAGTAACAATAGGGAGAGCGCTTTTCAGAGGAAGGTATAATCCCATTTCCACACGCTAAAGAAATCCTGAGCCAAAGCCTTAGGCTGCACACACACATACACACATGCACGCACGCACACACACGCACAGACACGCATACACACACATACACATACCTATATCCCGTCTCACTCTCCCTCACACACACACACACACACACACACACACACACACACACACAGAGACATGGAATAGCTGGACCAAACATGGAAAGCCTCTCTCAAACTCAATCACACACACATGTATGCACCCACATGCGCACACTTACACACAATAAAGTACGGATGTTGGTTTGACTAGACATGGCAAAGCCTCTGTTTAACACACACACACACACACACACACACACACACACACACAGACCAAGCTGGACATGGCAGGGGTTCTGTCAATGCTTAGAGACGTTATCCGTCTTCTAAGAGTTGTTCTCAAACTAGACAGAAGTTTGTTGGACACAAAAGGACTCTGGCTCTGTGTGGGCCAACACCATCGTCTGTGTGTGTTTGAGAGTCTCTTATGTTGAGTCCAACATTGTTACATATGTACGTTTGTGTGTATGGGGATGTATTGGGGCCTTGCCTGTCTCCGTTTATGTGTTTGAGGGTTCCTCTTATGTGCGTTCCAAAATTTCCTTGTGTGCTTGGGTGTTGTTCCCATGATGTCTGAGATCCTCCAGCATATATATGCTTGATAGGAAGACTTTGGCATCTCATTGTCTTTGGTATATTTGGCAGGTTTGCTTCAACATCTTTGCATTGAACTCCTTGCAGATATTTTCTTGTCGACATCAGCCAGCCAGCTTTATCATAATGCTCTCTTTTCGCTTTGTTGTTTGGACACACAGCTCCTATTAATTCAAAAGTGCATATTCCTGTTTCCCTGCTGTGCTCCTGATCACAATTTTTACATTGTGCTGAAAACCTGCAGAAGATTAAAATTAAATTATTTCCAAATAAAATCCTGATTTTAAATGAACGGTCAAAAAGTAAAATAGTAAATGGCGGTAAGCAATTAAGGTGGGGGAAAAAAAGGACAGCCTCATGAGTAAGCCCTGGAGAACACCGTTTAGCTCAATAGTGGAAATGAGGCTAATGACTAATACCTGGTTGGCCCTGGTTAGCCTTAGCTTGTCCTGTTTGGCCCTCATGTTGAAACAGGCTAATAGGTAAGCCCTCACTAGCCCTGCTGCTCTCCGGTGGAAATGACAGCTATGTAGATGAATGGTTTGGCCCTGTTGTTGCATAAACTTGGCCATAGATAAGAAGCTGTGGGCAGCCTTGTTGTATAACTGGTATCAAGAAGCTGATAATATAATTTACTGCTCACTGTGAATCCCACTCACTCAGACACTTCCTTCATTACTTACTAGCTAATATCTCTTTTCCTTTACTTTCCTCTCCTCTCCTCCCCTCTCCTCAGGATCTAATCAGTTCATTGGCAAGATGCAGGACTTCAGATTTTATCCTACCACACTGACCAATAGGTAAGTTCAGTAGATGGAGGTGGTAATGGTTAGAGAAAGAAATGTATGGATGAATGAGAGGGGATGAAAGGGATGAATGAAAAGAGGGAATATGGTTGATGAACAGACTGAATAAAGAGAAGGAAGGATAAATGGAGAGGTATTATATAAACAAAGGCAGTTAGGGGAGAAGGGCAGTCAGGAGTGATACAGGGAGGGATGGGTGGAGGAAGGAAGGGAATGGCTAATCATTGCATCTCAGGATCCATACTGCTTTCAGAGGATTTTCCTGGGAATCCAATACAAGGCAATTAGTGTTGTGGTCACTGGTGATGCACTGCATGCTGCATGGACTTAGAGCTGACAGTTTTGTCACACCAAGATGGGACAGAGACAGGATAATAGGTAGCATTTTCACATTATGTCTTTGATTTTCCACTTTGTGTTGAATGTTCAGCAAAGAGTCCCCCCAGAAACAGAGGACTTTAAATTGAAAGACAAGGACCAGATCTTTGGCACGTGGATGCAATACTGTACTGTGTTGACCAGGCTACTTGCCAAGCATGTAATCTTAATTTTGCTCTGTGTGTGAGTGTGTGTATGAGTGTGTGTATGTTTTATTTTTTAAAAAAGAATAACAAAATTTCCTATAAAACAAAACCAGTGTGGTTATAACAATTTCAGATAAACTGTAAACTCTTGGAACACCTATTTAATGTTCAACTTTCTAAACTGGTGTCTAGCAGAGGGATAGTGAGGTGTTTTGTGGGTCATTCCCCCTTCCGGTTCAACGTGTGTTCTGTATTAACCTACTGCTGTGAAATATAGTCTAATATTTCTTGCGTTCAACAGGGAGATAGAGGAGTTGTACTCAGGGGTCCTGCCCCACCTCCATGTCCAGTCAGAGTGCCGCTGTCCTCCCAGCCACCCCAGGGTGCACCCATTAATTGAGAGGTACAGTATTATCAGTACCAGTATGTTTTACACACAGAGAGAGTAATGGAGAAACAGTCAAATTTATCTCCACCGAAGTCCTGCAGAAAGTCCAAGTACCATCTACTGAGGATTCCTCTTTTTTGTCATTGTGGGTCCCACCCCAGCACAGCCTCATGAGAGGAAACAGCTGTTTAATGTTATTCTGTAATAAGTGCATTCAATCTCATAAACAGATGTAACCAAAACTACTTCCTCTTTTTGGCATTTGTTGGTTTTCGATAGTGATAGTACAGAGAGACAGGAAAGGCAGGAGAGAGAGAGTGCATGCTATGCAGCAAATGGCTTGGGCTGGAATCTAACCTGGGCTGCCATGACAAAGACTTAGGCTTGATACATGGTACCTGCTCTACCAGGTGAGATTTGTGAGATCACAGTCATGCGAGAAACCAACTTGGCAAGGCTTCAGGTTATGCACTTGTGACTGAACCACTGTGGTTCAGACCAGTCAGCGTCCTTCTAGAAGCTACGGCGTGATTTATGTTTGACACCAGCAGGAATCAGTAATTATAGTGGAACTGGATGTGCAAATTTTTCTCTTTTTTCTGACAAAATTGGCAATGCTAACTATGTTGGTAGCTACACTGACCTGCTTGCTAGCTGTCAAAGTTCCTTAGACTGCAGCTTGTTTCCCTTCATCACACTCCTACCATGTCTTACGGTTCATTGATCTGATTGGTTGAAGACAGATGGTTCATCTGAGTGAACCATTGTCAAGTATTCTTTGAAAATGCCTGCCCTTTTCAACGAATGACGACTTCTCAGATGGCTCTGTGTAACAAACCATCCGGCACATCAGATTAACCAGGGCACCCCGACTTCAAAGTTGTTAATCACCATTTCAGTCACTACTTCACTTAAATTGTAGTTGTGCCAGCTATCTTTAGCTCATGAAAAATAGGTAAGGTTTCAATTTCATCTAGGTTTTTGCTTATTATAATTTAAAATGTTCATTGTTATAAATAACAACTTTCAAATGTATTGTGAAATCCTCAGTTACTCTTTCAAGACCGCTGTAGCTTTTCCAAAATGGAAACGGTACAAAATGGATTCTGTGACACAGAGGACGGTAACTGATACTGGGCCACATTTGGCAGCTGGGCCACATTCAGAGGACCTTTTGGATAGGGACAGACTTGTCAAGTGACTACGACTATGCATGTGGTCTTGAGGTGCAACCGGCAAAGGAGCCAGCCTCTGAACTGGCACACAGCTGATGTCAGAAGTCAGAAAAATGGAAGGGACCTTTATTTCTTTTAAAAATCACTTTAATTTGAGGACCTTGTATACTGACTGATGATACTAACCTGCAGCTGTCCCTGTTTACAGATACTGTATTCCCAATGCCGTTGAGGACACCACCAATGACAGAGTGTTAAGGGTGAACCTGAATGCCCATCCACTCAGTTACATCAATGACCAGGACATGGGCACCGCCTGGTTGACAAAGACCATGTCCACACAGGAGATGGATGAAGGAGTCACTGTTACTGTAGATTTGGCTAACGGGCATTATCAGGTAACAAATCTAATATTGTACATACATGTGCACCCGAGGGGACAAACACACACGCACAAACACATGTACAGCACTTGTGTGTGCAGTGAACAGTAGTTTCATGTACAAAGACTGCAGTGTGGGCCTGTGTGTGTGTGTGTGTGTGTGTGTGTGTGTGAGATACAGCAAGAAAAAGAGAGCGAGAGAGAGAGAGAGAGAGAGATAGCAGGATTTTAGGGTTGTCCACACAAAACACTCATCCCTCTTCTCTCTGAAGTGTGTGAAGTGTGTTAGTGTGGGGTGGATTTTGGGAGCTGTCCTGACTTGGTCTCTCGACTCGAGTCCCCAGATAAAAGACGCACAGCACCTTTCTGAGGTTGTGTGTATGTGTGTTAGTGTGTGTGCAGTAGTAGTAGCTTTGCGTGCTCCCTGCTGTGTGCCCCAGCGTCCCAGCTTAGACTGTAGTGGGGCAGGTAACACTTGACACACACACACCGACACACAGACAAACATGTGCACACACACGCGTGCACACACACGGTTATTGTGTGTTTGTCAGATTCCAGTATAAAAACATACAAAACCACTGATCGCACAACTGTATTGCACTTTTAAAAGACAGTAGTTCATTTTATTGAAGATTACTTTAAAGATACTGAATGATAAACTTCAGCTAATCATTTTCAATGTGTGCGTATTGAATTTTATAAATGAGTCCCTCATTTCCTCTCCACCATTTCAGTTAGTGCTTTGACACCAACTGAATACATTGCACAGCATCTGTGTTTAGGATGAGACCTGTACAGAAGATCAGAGAAATTAGAATAGAGTAATGTTATCAAATGCCAGTTTTGTTTAGCACTTACTTTTTTGTCATTGTTACTGATCCCATCCACATGTGTCACTACCCACCCTTGACCCCACCCAAAGACCTTCGACCAGTTATTTATCCAAGAAAAAACTCATCATTGTATTAGTTGTAGCTAACCTGCATTTTTAAATAAATAAATAAAACATGTCAATAATAATGTCAATAAAACATGAGCAAAATCAATATGCTCCTCTTGAGTTTTCACTTCCAGCCTACCTTCATTTTATCCTCCTCTCCTGTCTTTGCTCACATGTTCTTTTCTGTATGTAATAATTTAAAGGAAAATATCTACATAAAAATCTGATTCCGCTCATTCCAGCTGTACTTCCCTTCTTCCAGGTGTTTTATGTTATAGTCCAGTTTGGCGGCCTGTTGCCAGAGGCGGTTCTGATCCAGAGACGGATTTATAATACAACAGAGCCACCGAGTGCTGCCAGCACACAGCAGCCCTGGCTGGACTGGCAGTATATGGCCAGAGACTGCGGCGTGTTTGGACTGCAGAACAACGGGGTTCTACTAAGACCAGACTCCGTCAACTGTCTGCAGCTGCCCAGGTTGGTGCGAAGAGTGTGTGTGTATGTGTGTGTGTGTGTGTGTGTTTGAATAGAGTGAGGGTGATTATTATTGTAAACTGAAGCTAAACTAAAATGTGTGACAAAACACAATTTAATATGTTGAATTTAAAGATTTAAGATAATAACGAAATTAATGTATTTTCTGGTTCCATTGCTTAAATGTAATAAAATACCCAAAATTATTCTCCATTGACTATGACAACACCTCAAAAGTGAGATAGGGATAGTCCTGTTACTGCCATCACACACCAGCCCCTGTAACTCTTTACTCACAGTCAAGTGTGACAGCTATCACTGTCATGGATAGTGTACAAGTTAGAAGAGAGAATTCAAGCCTTCCTCAGAAATATTTTAAATATAATGTGTTGGCTGCTAGATCCAGGAGTTTTGTTGTTACTGGCACAAGAGTTTGTGGAAAAGAAGAAGAAAAAAAAAAAAACACCAAAAAATACCACACATTTGTGAAAGAAATTTTCTGTGAAAGTGTAGCACCTCTCACTTTGTCTGTCTTTTTCCTCTCTTTCTCTTTCTGTCACTCTGACTCTGTGTGAGTGTGCATGCCTGCACACAAACATGCACACACACACTCACATGCACTGTCACAGACAGAATAACAAGAAGCGTTTGATCTTAACCAATCAGAGAGCAGAATTCTCCCCAGAGCAGGAAGCACACGGTCTAGCTGAGACCTCATAACTTGGTCGTGGCCTCTTCTATGAAGATGAGATTACAGGGAAACGTGAGAAAGGTTCAATAAAGGGGAACACACACACACACACACACACACACGTGCACACACACATGTAAGGACGCACTCGATACTGGCACTCTCACACTGACTAGATTGATAAAGCAAACCACCTACAGCGCTTGGCACAGCTGCCAGTAACAGGCACTGGATTGGCACTTGATAGAGAACTGGACTTGGATCATGGTTTAACACATACACAGACTCACACAAAATCTTGGCATAGTTAACTGTATCAAGCCTTGGCTGGCACCAGATAGAACAGGTACGGATAGATCACAGGCTATGTAGTCGTTGCACATTTTTCACTTGATTGACAAAAGATACCACCTACAGCCCCTCCTGGCACCGGTGCATGTACTCGTTAAATTGGCACAGGAGCAACTGGGCCTCACATCACATATAATAATACACTTTGTCACATTAGTTGTTGATGACTGTAGGTATATGGCAAAAAGAGTGCTCTGTTTCATCTAAGATTTATGTATTTCTTTGTCATGCAAGATTTATTTTTCTTGAAGGAGGTTATACCACTGCTTAGGCTGTTGTGTCTGGCAAGATGAAAAAAAAAAAAAAACCTTAATCATTTCAGGTGTTTTGCTGTCTGTCAATTACATTTAACCCTCCTCTACATGTACAGTTAGGGAGCTTAGCAACACAAGACAGATAGGCACCATTACCAGCAACATGGGTATGGCAGTGACATCTCAAACAAAATCAGTTTGGATAAAAGCTGTGATATATAGTCAAGAATTTAATAGATTGTGGATGAGGAGCTGATAAGAGTGAGCTTTTTTTCATGGTCTAGTTGTGCATCACCGAATTAAAATCAAACATCTACCAGACTGCTAAGGAGCAATAAATGGCCGAACAAACTAGGCAAATGTGTTGTGTCATTCAAGTTTCAGTAAAAATCAGAATCCCCTTCCTGGCAAAGTGCAAACACAAATACACGTAGGTCAGGGTAGCATTTGTGCACATCATACAGTTTGACAGTAACCTACAGATATGCATGGTACACAGAAAAGTTCTTCAAGGAGCAGTTCAACTAAAACACAAAAAGCTCTTTTTCCCACTTATCCCCAGTGCTGTCTGTCCATATCGCGTCTGTGTAATTTGGTGAGGTTTCCAGTTTGCCATGACCTTCCTTCTCTCTCAGCTCCTCAGCACAATGGTGCTGGATGAGTATTGCTTTGTGGTGAGGCGATACAGTTAGATATCCTTGCCTTGATATTGAGCAAGTGGACTTAACATCTGCCCTTTATCTTTTTTTCTCCCTTACAGTGGATAGTCAGGGTGGGCAAGCCAAGCTAAAAGAGTTGTCACTCTGCCTGAAAGGAATTTTATCTGTATTGACATCAGAGTTTTTTTATTTTCATGTGGAATACAGTAATTGCAGCTGTGAGGGTATTTCAAACCCACCTAGGAAAATTAGTTTGAAAACACTGAGTGCCCCTGCTGGCTAGAGATCGAACCCCTCTGGATTCTCATCGCCTGTGTTTCCTTCACTCAGTAGAGCAATCGTTTATTCTTACTGGCGCCATACAAGGAAAATTAAAAAATAAAATGCCAGCATAGGGTGGATTGCCCCAGTCTTGTTAAAAATCAATACGGACAATTGGTTTTTATCCCATTTTTTTCTTTTGTCAGGGTGACAAATAAAACAGCACTGAAACCATGTGACACTAAAGTTCTCCATTGAATTAAATGGAAATGGGTTTATAAGCTTATAAAAGGGGTTTTGATCAACTCCACCTATTCAGTTCTTTGGCAAGCATTTGTGTTTGCTTTGGCTTATTTGGCTTGTTTATGGTAATGCAATACTTCCAAAAGTAGTAAAAAATAAGGAAACACTATTGTGGGCTCTTGTTTGTTTGTTTTATTTATTAGTTTGTTTGTGTGTGTTATCTTTCTCTTCTGATAATACTGGCAGACTTATCCAGGGCAAATCTTTTGTGACCCAGTGTGTGCTCGTGTGCATGTGCCTGTGTGTGTGTGTGTATGATGGGGGCTGTCCACAGGTAAGTGAGTGTGTTTCAAGCAGATTTTTAGCACCACATACCTTAATATTTAAACACACTATGAACACAGCCACATGCATACACAGCAGGCAAGCAGTACAGTAAAAGCAAAACAGACTCAGCAAAGACAAAGCCAAAACCATCTCAGACGTGTGCATGGGATGCACAGCATGCATATAGTTCATCAAAAGTCAGACAGACACAAGCACACACACAGTAGAGGTGGCCTGAATAAGTCTGTAAGCATTACCCAAAGACAAAGATAAGGGGGAAAAGGTCTACAGAGAAAAATAGCAGAGACGGAGCAAAGAAGGGGCATACAGAGGTGAGAATAAGACCGAGAGAAACTTACATAAGATCTCAACAGTTGATATGAAGGGGTGTGGGAGGGCTTTGAATCGGTGTGCGTCCGTTCATCTGTTTGTTTGTTTGTCTGGCCGCTCGTCCATTTGTCACTCAGTGTCATAACTTTCATGTGGATGCTCACAAGTCCACCAGATATGCTGGGAAGGCTGGTCATGAGCCAAGGAAAACGGTTCTTGGACATGGACATCATGTTTACTTGTTGCGCATGTCATAATGTGTGCTTAGTAGTTCTGGATTCTTTGTTGACTAATTCAAAGACATTACTGCACCAGGGATGTGAAGAAAAAGCAGGCTAAATATATAATTTAGCAGCCGTAACGCATAACTGGCTGTTGACATCTAATCAGGTTCAAGTAGTTTATTATATTTGCATTTAAAAGCCAAAAAATAATTTAAGGTCATTACATTTGTAGCATTATGTTCTACATCATTTGCGCTATCATGAACAATTCTGATGTTCCTTTAAGGGACAACTGGAGGTGGATCATATGAAGTTTCATTACTTGTGGCTATCATCACTCCAGCAGTACACCTGTCCTCCCTGCCGCCATCACACACTTTTTTTGACTTCCTTATCCAATGCTATCTTTTTGACTTTCTTATCCAAAGCAGCCGCTTCTCAATGCTGCAAACTGAGCCTTATGTTACCTGGATCCTAGAGGTAGTGTCACTGTGAGAGCTGACTGTGTGTGTGTGTGTGTGTATATGTGTGTGTGAGCCCCCACAGTGGACAGATAACTTTGTGTCTTGATGAGTCCTGATGTCCTCTAGAGGGGATAAAGTAGAAATAATACTCAAATAGATGCTTTCATCTTTTTGCAACTTGTTTTTTCTATCCCAGATTCTCAAAACATGTAAGAAAAATTAAAATCCCGAAGCTTTTTTTCCCTGGGTCTCAGGAGATTATCCACCTGTTGGAGCACTAATGGATGTGTGAGCCAAGGAGAAGACCAGGACAAAAGGGGTTCTCTGATTAGGAAAGTGAATTGGATTGTCAGTGTCTTTAAAGACTGATTCAGCCAGCAAAGGTTGATTCTGCAATCAATATTTTTTCACACTTAAATGACATAAAATGGTAGTTTCAAGCCAAATTTTGATTTTTATTCCCCAGGAGGGTATGCTCCCATACCCCATTAGAGGCTCTTGCATGCCCCGCCAATATCAGCATTGGACCCTTGCTACATTTGTGCATGTGTGTATGTGTGAATAAAGTAATAATCCACCAGCCCCTTGTCACTTTGAAAATCACCATGACAGCTGCATTTTTTGCCCTTCTGATGTATCTCAGTGTGCTCACCAAAGTTCAACACAAAGGCTGCAGATGTATCCAATACTCTACCACTGGGTTTATTGTGTGTTTTCATGCTCTTGCTTAATTGCCTTTGTGTGTGTGTGTGTGTGTGTGTGTGTGTGTTTTGTGTGTGTTGCCGATATTTCAGTGAGGCACCCTTCTCAGGAAGTAACATCACATTCAGCCTGCTGACCCCAGAGCCCAACCTAAGGCCGGACTACAATGACTTCTACAGCAGCCCCGCCCTGCAGAGGATGGTACAGGCCTCCCAGGTCAGGATACATCTGCGCGGGCAGTACCACACCAGAGCAGCGGGGGTGAACCTCCGACACAGATACTACGCCATCAGGGAGATCACCATCAGTGGCAGGTGAAAGAGTCACAACAATCACACATTGTTTACATTAAGACACTCTCTAAGCAACCATTTTATAAAAGCTTGTTGTCTGAGTCATCATACAGTAGATAAATGCAACCAAGAATCCCTGCCTGGAATTTATCTGGATGTTTAAATGTGAGGGAAAGTGTACACATTTCATGGTTATAATTCAAACTCAACTAATTCTTCTTAAACTACAGATCTGTTCAGTGTTTATAAACAAAAACAAAACTATTACCACAAAGTATTTTGTTTTAAACTTACAATTGGCTGATATATGCTGTCAGTATCAGCTCCAGTAGTTCAGTTCAGAAAAAGTGCTTGATTGTGTTTACATTTTTCTATAAATGGAAACAATTTAATGCAGGGTAACAGCCACCGTATATTTATTACGTGATTTACAGTTTTATTAGTTGAATTATTTTGTCAGAATTTGATTGGGCACTATGATTCCTTGAAACACATATTTGAAGATGTTTTCATTGTTGGTTTGTTAAGCACAAGGTGAAGAGAAATCTTTTGACAGATTTTGAGTTTGAGCAGGGCTTTTCTGAGAGTAATTGTGAACACATCTCTTCATTAGACTGACAGAGTGACTGCTTTTTTATGACTGTGGTAATTATGGGATTATGCAGGAGGCAATCATCTCTAACTCTGTCTCTCCCTCCCTCTCTCTCTAAGCTGTTTTAATTAGTAGCTTGTTACAGTGAAGTGGGGAAACAGAGATTTAGAGCTGCTGAAATCTCATCTGCGCATTCTTTCTTCCTCCCTCCTGCTCTCCCCCTTCTCTTTCATTCTCCCTCCATCTTTCTATCTCTCTCTTCCTTCTTTGTAATGCCTGTAGATAGGCATATTGGCAACTGAAAGGACACGCTAAGTCTGTGTATGCGTGCATGTGTGTGTGAGAGACTGGGTGTGTGGGTTTGTGCGTATGTTTGTGTTTGAGTGATTGTGTATCTGCATGTGCATTGTTTGTCCTACATGTGAGAACAAAGTCCTTTCCTCCTGTTACTTTTTATCACTGCATATTATGATGATGTAGAGATTCAGCTTCACACCACTTCACAGAAACTTTGTTTGGCATTTTATTTGCATTCCATTTAAATATAGAAGTAGCATTATTTCCTCTTTTTTGCCTATAGAAAGCATGTATTGCCTTGTTTTCCCTTCCCTGCCACACATTCAGTCGAGTAATAGTCGTCCAGTTCTTGGTCGGCCACTGTACAGCTTCACTGGAGCAACTGAGGGTGAAAGTGATAATCTGTGAGATTACTGTTTTTATTACATCTTTGGTAATCAGCGGGCGTCACTGTGATGTGTTGCACTGCACTTCAAAGCTACAGTTATTGAAGTGACAGCAGCACCCAAACCTCCAAACATACAAAGTGACACTGCGTCGCAATAGGGGTGAATCGTATTGTATCACATCGGTAGTTGCTTCATATATATTCATTCATTCTTCATTCATTTTCCAAGCCGCTTATTCTACTTAGGTCATGGGGCTTCATATGTAGGCTGTCTTTAACGTATCGGCTCGTTGGCTATGCATCAACATGCACGTCGCATCGGCCCCTAGTGAGTTTCACATCACTGTTCAGCACACTTTTCTTTCTCCGAATGATTCATCTTTTTGCCACAAATTTTCTGTTACTGCACTTTGACTGTCTCTGTGTACCTTGTCTGTAGATTTGTCTGTTCAGCATTGGTAGCCTAACACTGATTTTATTCTTAATCCTCTTGGTAATTTTCTGAGACTCCATACATTTGCTGCCCTATGTGGTTACGATCTATTCAGGTCAGCAGTGAAAAGCTTTTGTCTTTGTCTTTGTTTTGTTTCTTTATTTATGACCCACCACCAGCAATCCTCAGCCAATCATGACAATGTGGAACAATACACTGCTTGCCAAATCATTACACTCACTAATTTACTCAGTTACTGACTTGCTTTTTTAGAAATAATATAGTGGAGCCTCTTAGTGGCAACACTAAACATTACTCAGGATAATGCAGAAGTAACTTATTGTCACAACCCTGTTCCAGTTATGTGATGAAGCAAGTTATCTAATTGCACGGAGAGATAATTTGGCTGATTTCAGTGAATTAGACTAGCCTAGTGAGTATAATGTAGGTATTTTTTGTCTCTTTTCATTGTGATATTGGTTGTTTCAGACCTTTGCTAGATTTCAAAGTCAAGGAGGTTCAGCTCGATAGGCTTTTTTTTTCCTCCAGAAAGAGATGTAGAAAAGAGTAGTTTTCATTTCTTTTTATCTTCATGTTGGATTACACTGATCAGCTTGGGACACAAGGTGGGAAAGAGCAAGTGAACAAGAGGGTGAAAGGATGAATAGAATGAAGAAAGAAAGCATCTGAATATCTGAATGAATAATTTAATGACTGTCCTGCAGCCGTGTGTGTGTGTGTGTGAGTGTGTGTGTGTGTGTGTGTGTGTGTGCACGAGAGAGAGAGAGAGAGAGAGAGAGACGGAGGCCTGTCTGCTAGCTGTTATGTTGCTCTGATATTTCCCAGGATGGCATTTATAAATGTTGAATGGGAACTTCCTAATGGCCCTACTGCTGCTTGATGGACAGAATACAAGGGATAGAGGAAGAGATTGCAAGGGAGTGAGAGTTTTTGTCATGTTATTACTTTTTCCTTTGTGTTTTTTTGTGTTTGGGGATTTTTCTTAGAAAGAAGTGCGTATATATTTTCATTTACAATTAGTTTTTTTCCTTCCTCTTTTTTTAACCTTTTTTCCGAGGTTATCAGCAACACCTTGTTTCATACTTCCTGACTTAAACCGGCATTATGCAATTTTAGAACTTATTACCAGTCATGAAACTTATGTGTGCTCTGTGGAGACCTTGGGAAAGGTAATCATATAAATCAGCACCAACTTTCAGCCCTTTTCTCCTCCTCTCCAAATTTGTTGCCATAGTCCTCTCTAGACTCAAGCTCCAACTGCTCCTTCCCTGAATTGCTTTATGAGGAGTTTACATATGAACTTGTTTAACTTCAAGTTTCTATAAACCCTCTGGAATCCTGTTGTTGCTCTCATTACCATCTAACGGTCAGATAAAATGGCATGGCGTGTGTTTAATTACATATTTATACCTGGGAACCAACCAACAGTGAAACCAGTACAACTGAGCAGCTCCTTTGACACAGTTTAGCATGCAGTGTTTCAGGTCCTGCTCACATTAGGGCCATTTGCTCCGTATCGTGAGTAGCTCCTTACTCAAAGGCATGCTAGTGGCAGCACTCAAGCAAGGGGAAGCTTTTCTCAGCATTTGCTCCAGCCACATTCTTGTTGCCAGTCCAGAGATTCAAGTCATTATCCTTCCTACTACAAATCTGCACTGTATGGCAGTTATTGTTACCTAACAGAAATTAATATGCTAAATCTTGATATCCCCCTCTTTCCATCTTGCCTTTTTCTTTCTCTCTTGTCTCTCTTCCTTCTCTTTGCCTCTGTTTCTATCTGTCTAGATGTGATTGTCATGGTCATGCAGACCACTGTGATACCAGTGTGACTCCCTACCGCTGTCAGTGTCTGCCTGAGAGCCACACAGAGGGAGACAACGTGAGTAAAACACACAAGCAAGACAGTGATCACAAAAAAGTGCACTCTTAAAATATGGTTTATCATCTTTTTTGTGTGTAGTGAGGGACATCACACACCTTATGTTACCTTTGCACTCAACATATGTTATCAGTTATTAGAGGCTCATGTTGACACAAAGTGTCACTCCTAACTAGATGCACATTTAATATTGCTTTTCTTTCTCTGGCAATTTTTATCCCCAATTATCAACATCAGTATTAGTCTGAGAAATTCGGTATCTGATGGCTCATAACACACACACACAAACACACATGCACGCACACACACACACACACACACACACACACACACACACACACACACACACACACACACACGAATCCCCTTGGGGAGAGCCTCCTCATGGTCTTAATTAAGCAGTTTCCTTCTTAACGACATGGAGAGAACTTCTCTAATGAACCACACACACACACACACACACACACACACACACTCACACACACATTTTATCTGATAGAATCCCTTCTTCCTGTCCCTCTCTGCGCAGAGAGGGGTTTTTCCTTTTTTCCCAGTGGAGGAGTGTTTTATTCCTCATTTGCCCAGAAATTGATTAAGTGGCATTAGGTACCTTGCTTTTGGACACACATACCATCAGTGCCAGGCAGTTTGGCTGTGAAGCTAACTGGCCTCTGAAACAGGGGATTGAACTTGCGACCCTCCTGTTAATGGACAGCTATCACTGCTGCCAAGCTGCAATCTCAGACAGCACAATGTATATCATTAAAGTTGCAAAGAAAACTTGTATGTAGATTTTTTTTCTTTTTTACTGTAATTGACCTGCAACATTGTCTTCTGTGAATTAAAAAAAAATCTTTCAAGACAGTAGCAATAAGACTAACTGTAAAAATGCTTTTGTCAAAATTTATGGTCATTAATTGAAAAATCAATCTGGTCCCCTCAATTGCTGAAATGTTGGCCTATGCATTATTTTTATTGGGCACTGCCGATATGAATAATGATCAGGTTGACTGCTCTCTCATAACACAGTGAGCAACTAAATGAGAAATGGAAAATGACTGCAGTAATCTACGTTAACAATTTTGGCATGTTTTGACTCAGAAGACAGCCATTACAACATTTAAATATGACTGTCAGGATATTAATTATACTTGGTGTGCCACTGCAACTTTTTTGCTCCAAAAATACTTTGATCTGAGTAAGGTGTATAATGAATAAGGAGTGTAATGAAACACTCACAGAAATCACTGGTACTTGTTCAGCGCAAAACTGAAACTGAGCATGCCTCACAAACCCCGGCAGTGCTGCAAACAGTGCACTGAAGCTGTTTGCTCAAACCTGAATTCAGTTGTTGGGGAAATTATATCTGACTTGTTTGTGCAAAGAAAAAGACACATTTCCAAAGCAAATGAAGTACTGCATATTGGCATTGGCCTCTCCAGAGTGCGCGGTCTTGCTCACTGAACTAGTGGCATCCTTCACACACCGGGCCGCAGTGTGTAGCGCTGGCTCACTGGACAAGTGGGCATCACCTGAACAAAGCCTGCAGTCAGACTGCTGCTGAAAGTTCAGTGGGACTACCAGCTCACTGTAGCACAGGACAGCCTGCATTATTCACTACTTACTTATCTATCATTTATACACGAGCCTCACTGTGTGTGTGTGTGTGTGTGTGTGTGTGTGTGTGTGTGTGTGTGTGTGTGTGTGTGTGTGTGTGTGTGCGTGGGCGTGCGTGCGTGTGTGTGCGTGTGTGTGTCTTGTTAAGACAGAGGCTCTTGTTGGAGCATAGAAGCAGTCACCAGCAGCTGTTACATCATTTGCTGCTTAACTTGGAATGCTTTGAGTACTCATTTCTCATCGTTTCTCATCTTTGTCCTGCCCACACACATAATCACACATGCACACACACTCACACACACACACACACACACACACACACACACACACACACACACACACACACCTCCTGTTACACACAGCATAGCATAGTTGTCCCGTGCGATCAAGTGGAAAACTAAAATGAAAATTGTCATAGGATGTGCCTGTCTACACATGCACGTGATGTGCTTCTCTATGCATAGACACACACACACACACACACACACACACACACACACACACACACACACCTTTCCTTCACTTTGTAAGTGTCTTTCCTCTTGCTAGATCTCTGTCTCTCATTTCCTCATGCTCTCTCTTTCACTGTCTCTTCCTTTCTCTCTTTCTCCACTCTCTGTCTTTCTCTCCTGGCTCTCAGTTTAAATAATGCCTCAAATTGACTAGAACAATGACATTCCCTTAGCATGCATCTCTAATCATCTCTCTCTCTCTCTCCTCTCTTTCTCTCTCACCGCGTCTCTCTCTCACCTCTTCTGTCTCTCTGTCTTTAAATTCTTCCTTTTTGTCCCTCTCTCTCTCTCTCTCTCTCTCTCTCTCTCTCTCTCTCTCTCTCTCTCTCTCTCTGGTGTTTGCTCTTTTTTCTTTTATTTTACTGTCTTCATGTTTTTGCTCTCATCGCTATTTTTTCTTGTGTGTTAACAGAGCGATCAGGTTACATGGTAATAACTGTGAGTCTAAGAGAGACTGTGTGTGTGTGTGTGTGTGTGTGTGTGTGTGTGAGTGTGTCTCTTCCATGAAGAGTGCTGCACTTTAATGAAAAGACATTAGTATGTGAAGAGAGTAGATGTGTGTGTGTGTGTATGTGTGTGTCTGTGAGTGTGTGCTCGTGCGGACAGACTCCCCACTTTACCTCCAAACCTGTCCATGTTGTCTCTCTGAGTGAATACTCAGGCCCTTTCTTCTGTCTGTGTAATATTGGAACATAAAAGGCTGTGGGGAATATTAGTGATTAATATTGCATGCGTTCTGTTGACTTGGATCGGCCCAGCGCCATGACGGATGTTGTACTAATCTGCAGAATTTCCACAGTGACATTAAAGTGACAGAAATGCTCAGACATGTGTCAGGATGATCAACGGGGGCCTAGGAAGACACACACTTAAACACACTCTCTCACACAGACACAAATACACACACTCACACACACACACACACACACACACACACACTTAAGCATGCACATGAACGCACACACATTATCTCTCACTCGGTATTTTGATTCTTCCGTATGTGCACTCTGTGTCAGACAGGATCTCTCACTCTGTCTCTCTATCTCTTCACGTCTCTCCACAACTGATGGATTTGATCGTATTTAAAGCTATATCATATACTGTAATGTATGTGTCACATCACGCACACATGCACGCACACACACACACACACACACACACACTTTTCTGTTCTGTGTTCTGTCCTCTCCGTTCCTCTCTTTGTCTTTGCATCTTTTCTTCTGTCTTAACAAATTGATAATCCAAATTAGGATTTTTTTAGGCTTTCATGGTGTTCTGCTGTCCACCCTCCACATGTGCTCACCCAAAGGCCCAGGGAATAGTTACATCAGGTTCAGTGTCACTGAAGGCTGACTAGACAGTGGACTTGACATCAGTGATGAAGTTGTGTGTGTGTGTGTGTGTGTGTGTGTGTGTGTTGTGCATAGTAACAATATGGGTGAGATTAAAGGAACATTTTGCTGATTCTCAACCCAAACTCACATGTAAAGTACACCTGCAACTTAAAGGTCACACCAGCAGCCAGGATTACTTCCGCTGACAATATAAACTGATGCGGCCAGTTTGTATCGAATTCTTAGTTATATTGCAACAATTAAAAAAAAAAAAAAAAAAGCTGTGCAGATTTACACTGTAGCGATCAACAGTTTTCACATAATGTAGGCTATTCTAGTGGTGAAATTATTATTTAAGGTGAGAGTTATGCTGGGGCCACAGTATTTACCAGGCACAGGGCAGTTGTTCTGTGTGTGTTCTTGTGTATGTGCACACACTCTAGATTGAAAATTGTGTGTTTGAATGCATGCGTGTGTGTTAGATGGTGATGGCTAGTGACGTTAAGTTGTGTTGTGTAGGATCTCTGTTGCCAAACTCTGCTTCAGCAGCAGATTTCGACATAGGCTGGGGTTAACTTCAGACACACACACACACACACACACACACACACACACACATACACACACACACACACATCAGTGCCACGACCTTTCCAATGAGAGCGTGAAATTGGTCATGGCATTTAGGATGAGATGAGTTGCCCTGGCAGATCACACACACACACACACACAGTTGCTTGTGACAGGCCATCTGAATGTCCACATATCCATTAGGGTAGGCTCCAGACTCAGCAGGTTTTGTCTAAACATTCAGAGGGAACAGAAGATCTTATCCTCTCCTCTGCACTTCACCATCACCACACACAAACATCTGAGCATCTGCATCTTACTGTGCATGTGTGTTTACTTCCACTTATCTAGAAGTTACTAACTCATGCAAAATTTCAAATTCATGTATGTTTGAATCATTTGCAAAACATTCTGAGAATTTGTTGAAAAAAGTGTTAACAATGTGCTAGGGACTTTGAGAGTTATAACAGTATATCTGAAAAAATGAAGTACTTCAAAATTAAATTAAATTAAATTTTATAAATTTGATTGTGTGTTGTTGGGAAATTTTCATCATGCGCTATATGGGTTGAAATGCATGTTGTCATATTGCCTCGACACCACAGTCCAAACACCTTCAGTGATGCTGAGCTCTGGGCTCTGTGGTTCTGAGGAAACCAGCAGCTTCTTTGGTTTGTTTTCAATCAAACGTTCTTCAGAGAATATTTCAAGTATATTTGTTTGTGTATTTATCAGTGTTCATGATGCCATCAGTAAGAAAAAAGATTGCAAGCTTAAGATCCCTGAACTTTGACTGATCCTCCACCATGTTTGACCGGTGGTTTCTTTATTTCTTTGGCAGTAAACTGAGCGCTGCCTTCAGGTGCTCTGAAAAAGCTCAAATTCAACCTCACTCCTCATCTCAAGTGCCCAGTTTCCGTGTTTCAGCGCAGATTTTCTTCTCTATCGTCCACTTCCTTTTCCCATTAGTGACAGCTATTTGACAGCTACACATCTTCTCAGACCCAGAACAAAGAGTTGTTTTTTCACGGTGAAAGGATCGTCAGAAACATTTTTTCAGATTTGAAGCACATGTATGTATCTCAAAAATTTATTGCACAGTTCTTAGAGTCTCGTTTTCGGTATATATTGTTATGATTTTTTTAAACTTCAGTTTTTGAATTCATCGTCCTTTATGCAAGGGAAATACCTTTAATTTAATCAGAAATATCTCCTTCAAGTTTTTCAAAAAGTGGATAAATTAAATATTGATAGAGTTGATGTTATACTTGTCTTTCAGTTTTGTTTTGTTTTTTGTCATTTTCTGTAAGATATATGTTCCCTGCTTTAGTGTTAATGCATTGCATGTTTTTGTATGTGTTGTTTTTTATGTCTATTGTTGATTAGAAGAAATGGCTGTTAGATTGGAAAATACCAATGAATGAAAGGGTATGGTGTCTGATTTTTGCACAGTACATCATACTGAATACCAACCAAAACCTCTAAATCCAGGTTAGAAAATACAACCTTGGAAAAAGTTTGAATTTTGAAATGGAAAAATATGTGACACTCTGTGCTCTGATGGCATCCTACGCAAGCTTTTTAATGAGAAAAAGCTTTTGCTTTGTCCTGGAAGTCCTAACAAATGTTTACTGATGTAGTTAAATGTTTGATATGGCGTTGGAAGAAATGTCTGAGCATCAGTGGAGGAAACAAAGTATGTCAGTTTTAGTTAGTCTCTGAAAAATTGTTCTGTTTAAATAAAGGTTGCAGGGAATGGATGCAAAAATACAAACATCTAAAATGTCTTGTCTAAAATTTTCTTGCACACGGGAAAAGTTTCAGTTGGACACAGACAATAATTTAAGCATTGTGTAGAATTAAAAACATGTAAACTTAGTCTTTAGCGGGCATGTGTGCTCCTTTTGTTACTGCTGCTTCTGCGTGCAGCCAATGGAGCTCCATCAAAACCTTTTGTATGGAGAAGAGAATGAACGTGTGCACTCTGCTTTTAACTCCCAAACACCAGTCCCAGCCCTAATTAGCAGGCTGGGAGAGAGGGAAGGTAACGCAATGCTGAAAGAAAAGAAAAGAGAACAGGAAAAAAAAAATCCTCTCCCTTTCATTTGCTATGGTAATATTTCCTGCTCACATACTCACCGTGGCTATGAGAACAAGGAGATGGGGGACAGTAGAGATGGGGGAAGTGAGGGAGGATGGGGAGGGATGTATGAAGTGATTTCTTTTTGAGAAAGAGTGGAGATAGAAGAGGAGCAGTGGGTAGAGGAGATGGAAGGAGGCATGGAGGTACAGGAGGAGAAATTGGAATGGGAAGGGAGGGAGAAATGGGAGAGGAAGATGGAGGGATAGAGGTAGAGGGAAATGGATGGATGGATGGATAGATTGAGGGAGGGAAGGGAAGGGAATGGAGGGTGGCGACAAGTTGAAGAGTGAGACGTAGTGAGGGATTTCTCTTGGAAGTACAGAATGAAAAGCACCTTTGATTGTGAAACGTTTTGGAGCACAGAGCTGCAGATAGACAGGCTGGCAAACAGGAAGACAAATGGGTAGAAGGGGGGAAACAACACAGACAGGCAGGAAGGTAAGACAGTGTGGCAGATAGACAGGCAGACAGACAGACAGAACAAAGAGGAGCATGCAAATGACACTCGGTTTTAACAGACCAGCACTCCTGTGGAATTACATCTCCCAAGACACTATGTGTGTGTGTGTGTGTGTGTGTGTGTGTGTGTGTGTGTGTGTGTGTGTGTGTGTGTGTGTGCTTTTGTGCAGACATGCTTGTTTATGTGGGTCGTAAATGCTTGTTTTTTGTTGTGTGTTTGTGCCTGTGTGTGTTTTTGTGTGTGTGGCTGTGCTTGATGTCTCCAGAGAATCCCCTGCTGCTTCATCAGATCCTGTTAATAATCACCCAACAGGGAACAACACTGTGGACTGTGTTCACAGAAACACAGACACACACACACACACACACACACACACACACAGTCGCAAATATACAGACCCTTTAGATCTTGTTCATGCAGTGGAGTGGAAGTGCATCAGTCTTCTTAATGTACTTTTTTCTTTGGAAATGAGTAGGCAGTCCACCTCTTGCTTTCCTACTGCTTCTGGTGTTTCTTTATTAATTTAATAAAGTATGGCCACAGAAACTGTTGCCACCATTACAGCGATTTCTATTACAACTTGATTGAAGTGAGCAAAAGCAGGGGTGACACAAAACATATAAATAACAAGCATTAGTTTCTATGTTGACGTCCAAACTGATGTCAGTGGCACCGATTTGGGTTAAAAAAAAAAAAAAAAAACAGTCACTTTGCCTCTGTTTCAGCAACATGTGGCACAAGTGTACCACGCCTCTGAAGCACTGCTGGAAGTGGCTTTGAATTTCTGTGTTTTTCACGCTGCAGAAAGTAGACTTGGTTGAAGACAGGCTTATCCTGGAAGTAGAGAAGCAACCACTTCTCTTTGATGTTTCCAGCAGAATTTATAAGGATCTGAAATTAAGTAAAGTACCCACTGCAGAGAAGTGTTCACTCAGACAGGAGATGGGAAAAGTAAACCCAAAAGAAGTAAACCCCACTCTGCTACATGACTTCCTCATTTTTCCTCATTCCTCATTTCCTCATTTTTGTGGCTGATGCTGTTGGGTCCTGTTAAGATACTTTCCGAGGCAATTCACTGGGTTCTCCCTTGTTAATTACTACTGTTGTGGATTTGATGCTGGACTTGATGTTAAATTAGATTTAAAAAAATTGACGATTCTTCACATTTCACACTTTATGACAACTGCTTTGAATGTGGTATATGAATGATCTGACTGAATATTTCAATAAACAAAGATAAATTGAAACGCTAGGCCAAACTTGTTCAGAGTATGAAACAACACAGCGTGATTTACCACCCAAATACTTTGTGGTCTTGATTTTTTTATGCAGCGATAAACTCATGAACTCATGCAAGACTCATGCAATATTTCCCCTTGCCTACAAGCTCATTCTTGAAAGCTGTTGTGCACAATTTTGAAGTTTGTCAAATATTTTATTCTTGCTAGTCGCTGTGTGTGTGTATTTGTGTTTAGTCTTTTCCTGGACCCTTTGGGTTGCAGTATCTATGCGTGGGGCCTTTGGTCCTCTCCACACACCTCTCTCCCACAGGCAGCCATTTCTGTATCCTTTTTCCTATCTGTGTCTCTCTCCCTGTCTTCTGCACTGGGTCTATGTAAAATTCAATGGGAAATTTTTAGTCTTTTTCAGTTTGCACCCATTTCCTTTCTCTCTCCCCTCCTCTTCTCCATTTTCTGTCTGTTATACAAAACAGGAGCCTTTTTTCCCCTTGTTTCCATTCGTGCTCTCTCCCAACCCTTTGCCCCCCCCTTCCCTTCCCCCTCCGCTGTGTGTCATACATAATAGGCCCAGTGCAGGTCGGCATGTGTCACACATGGGAGGAACTCCTGTGTTTTTTAATACATTTTTAATCCTACCATTTGATGCCCCCCTTGTCCACCATAATTTGTACTGACTGCTGAACAAAATCAAAGAGCTTGTACTTGCTGCCTCTCGCCTCTGCTGCTCGCTACTACAGAAAAATGCATTTTTTATTTCTCTCTCTCTTTTTTCCTTCTTCCCCCCCGTGCACACACCTTGACGTGTTTATTTTGACATGAAAGTGGGCCTATGTGAGAGGCTTGGCTGTTGCAAGTCACTCCTCATTAACAGACAGATTTCCCTATGCTGTGTATGTGTGTGTGTGTGTGTGTGTGTGTGGGTGTATGTGTGTATGTGAGCTTGTGTTAATGTTCTCGCTCCCTTTTATGAAGTGCAGAATACCTCTGTGTTTTCTATTCAGCTAATGTGTATTATTCTTTTCTCTCTTTAGATTTAGATTTACATGGGCCACTGCTTCATCTCTCTTTCAATTTCCCCTCTCTGTCATTCTCTTTCTCTCCTTCTTGTTGTCTCTGTCTCGTTCTCTTTCTTTGTTCCATAAAAGCAAGCCTTTCACATGCCAAGGGACCATTTTTCTATACACACGCAGAGAGACACACAGACTTCTTTTCTATAAATTCATACATTTTTCGTGCTGGAGCATTTTGGCGCGCACACACATTCGCTTGGAGATGCTCTCTGTAAATTAACACAAATCTCTCGTGAAGGGATGTTTTTTAGTTTCACACATTAGAATGTAATTATATTAAATGGAAGATGCAATCTACATACAACACACAAAATGCATTGATTACAGCTTTTAACTGTGTGTGTATGTGTCTTTGTTTTTGTGCCTGTGAGTGTGTGTGTTTGTACATGCCACATTGAGGTTCCGGTGCAATTATAAAAAAAAACAAAAAAAAAAACAGCTTGGCATTAGAGTTTTAGGTGAGCTTAGTAATTAAGAATTAGACAAGTTGCTAAAGAATCAAGTTAAATCAATCGACCTTACTATCAATATATGTGTCCTATCAGTATATATATTTATCTATGTGCGTAACTATGTGTGTGTTTTCTGTTACAGTGCGAGCGTTGTGCACCCCTCTACAATGACAAGCCTTTCAGGTCAGGTGACCAGCTCCAGCCAATGAGCTGCAGGCCTTGCCAGTGTCACGGCCATGCCCACTCCTGCCATTATGACGTCCAAGCCGATGACCACCCAGACGAGCACTATCGAGGAGGCGGAGGAGTGTGTGACAACTGCATGCACAACACTATGGGTACAGTGTTACAGCAACTCAGTGGTTCCCAAACAAGTCCTCAAGGCCCTGCAGGTTTTTGTTTTAGCTCAACTCTTCAACACCTGGTCCAGTTAAGGCTCATGCACCTTCATGCATGCCTTGTTCAGATAGATGTGTTTCAAATAATCAGCATGAAGCCTTTAACTGGATCAGGTGTTTAAGAAATGAGCTAAAACAAAAACCTGCGGGCCAGGGGGTCCTTGAGGACTGGTTTGGGAAGTATCTGTACTTTACTTATGTATTTGTTCTTCTTTTTTTTTTTTTTTTTTTTTTTTTGGGAAATGTATGACTTTTACTCCACTACATTTCAAAGACCAATATTGTACTTTTGACTCCACTGCATTTCTATTTTTTCTTTTCCAAAATGCGATTGGCCACTTGCTGTGTTCCTCACAGGAGACAAACCAATCACAGTACCCGCTCTCAACTGGGTTTGATGTAAAAATGAAAAAAACATCACCCAGCATTTGAAAGTAGCACAAGCAAGACATCCACTTTCAAAGTAAAAATGAATTGGATCCATATTTTTAGCAAAGTGCAAATGACTAACTGGGCGGTGGTAACCCATAGAGTTTTCTTCTACGGGAATTTACTCAGGACATAATGAACTTACACTACCTATTACGGGCGGTGGTAAGTATATTTGTGTAGCCGAGTGGGTCTTCAAGCAAATCAGTTCATTCATTAGGTAGTTTTAGAGAGTTATGATGTCCTGTAAATGCACTGTGAAAACAACACAGCAATGCATTGATAGTAAAAAAGAAAATGTACTTTTATTGTTAAAAGCAAGTACTCCAGTACCTTAACTCAAAGTAAAGTAAAAATTTGACTGAGCAACTTAGTAGTAGAGTAATATTTGACCTGGAGTAGCTAAACTCTGACTGAAGTAATAGGGCTGTGTACTTTGTCCACCACTGTATAAGAAATATGAATCAGATACCTGTTAGCTTTTGATTATACATTTAACCTCTAGTGTGTTAGAGGTTAAATGTATAATGTATATGTACACACACACTCTTTGTCTTAATCTGTGCCCCCTCCCTCCCTCCATCCCTCTCTTCCTCACTGCCCCTCCCCCTCCAGGTAAGAACTGTGAGCTGTGTACCAGTCAGTTTTTCAGGCTGCAGGAAGTGGATCCCACTTCAGTTGACGTTTGTCAGCCCTGCAACTGCCACACTGCTGGGACAGTCAGCGGCAGTATGGAGTGTGACCAGGTACACACACGCACACACACACACACACACACACACACACACACGTACACCACACACACATGAATGTATACGTAGGCACAAACATCCATACATAAAGACACACAACCACACATAAAAACACACAGACTTAAGACACACACATTGGTCAGAACAGCCATTATGGCTTATCAGCAGAGGCAATGGATGACTAATTCTCACACTCAAAACACACACACCGTTGCAAGCAGCAAGCATGTGTAGAAACACACACACACACACAAACCCATGCGTGTGGTTGCTAACCAAACGGGTGAATAATAAAGTGGACACACAAACACACACACACACACACACACACACACACACACACACATGTACACACGGTGTTGTCAATAGAAACCTGGATGACAAATTCAGAATCAATCCCAGGATCAGCTCTTGTGGGAGCGGTCAGGGGCTGATTTGCATAAATTCAAATATTAACTGGCCAAACGCGTCCCCTCCAATAACCAGACCCCATGTCTTCCTTGGTTTTTATTTTATGAACACCTCCACATTTTCCAAAACTCGTATAGAAAACTTACATACATTGCAACACCAATTTGCAGAATTGGCTCATCGTAGACTTTGTGCAAATTTATAATCCGTAACACAATTCACCACAATATGTTGCTGTGGTCAAGACCATTAGTCCAGATTTTATGTGTATATGTATGCGCGTGTGTGTGTGTGCGCGTGTGTGTGTGTGTCTAGTATGTGTGTGTTTAATTTAAAGAAAGAAAAAAAATATGCTGTGCCTCCTGACTAACTTTCTCCAACTTTCTTCTTCCTGTCTCTCACCTCCTCTCATCTTTTGTCATTCCCTTTTTTTCCAAAACCCTTCCTGCCTCTTTTTCCCATCTTGTCTTTTCAACGTCTCTTCCTCTTATCTCCTCCATACTGCTTCCATCTTTCCTTCTCCACTGTCTCCCTCCGTCGTTACTCCTTCCTCTCCTTTGCCTTGCCTTTCCCTCCCTGTCTGTCTGTCTGTCTCTCACCTGCAGGTCGGAGGTCAGTGTCGCTGTAAGGCTGCAGTCGAGGGTCGTCAGTGCACAGACTGTCTGCCTGGATGGTTTGGCCTTCAGGCCTGGCATCCGGAGGGCTGTGTCCGCTGCAACTGCAGCAACAAAGGCGTGATCCACAGCTCAGGAGGAGGAGATCCAGGCTGTGATCAGGACACAGGGCAGTGCCCGTGTAAACCTCACATCACAGGTACATACACCATTTACCTTTTTGTTGTTTTTTGCCAACACCTTTGGTGATAAGCTAACTTTGTTGTGGCATTTTTGCACTGTACCTCCCAGAGAAGACTTTGCAATCAAACTTTGGTGTTTTTTTCCTTGGATTTTTTTGCTGCTGTATTCAGTTACGATGTTCATATTTGGTCATGCTAACTAGATAATTCCTTTTTTATGTCATCCAAACAAACCGTCGTTGCTGTTGCTGGAAACATAAAAATGCATCACTTCCTGTACACTGTACCCTTTAAGTTTATTTACATGAAAATGTCTCAGTTTAGTTTAAATATCAGATTTTCACTACACGATTATCACAGCCAAAAGAATCCACAATAAAATTAGATTTGAGATATCTATAGAAAATTTGAATGAATGAATAAAATAAATAAATAAACACTGAAATTCATTTTTAACCATACTCATTTTGAACTCTATAAATTATTTATACAGTATTGTCATATGCATTTCGTTAGCTTGATATCAGTATTTCATTTTGAAATATTGATAAATATCACAGTTATCATCAACACCGATACATTGCGACACCCCAATCACAGATCAATGTTTTTTTTCCAGGGCACAGTGACAGAGCACTCACACACCCATGCAGTAACACACACACTGGTTGGTCAGTACAACCACAGTGGTTCTGAGCAGTTTGAGTGTAAAGTGTGTTGGTGAAGCGCACAGCCTTGCTCAAGAGTACGTTTCCGCATTTTGTGTGTGAGTGTGTGTGTGTGTGTGTGTGTGTGTGTGTGTGAGTTTGTGTTGGTGGGGCTTGTCAGTTGACCACCTTCTCCAACAACAACAGATACCAGGACACAGGACAGGTGCAGGCCTACAGTTATGTGCAGAAAGTCAGGTTCACTGCAAAATGCATCAGAAATAGACACAAACATGTGTCCATGCAGTGAAATGCTTCTGATATCCATGTTGCAGTGGCAGAGAGGTACCGTTCTGCTAAGTGTTTTAACTCACTTTGGTTGTGTTTTGTTTTCATGTTATGTATTCATGGGAACGTAAACAACAATCTACGATGCCTTGTGGCAAAATGTTAACTTATGCTTAAGAAGAATGGCAAATAAAAGCAACTAAACAGCAGCAACAGCAATCAGCCTGCACCTTGGCCATTTACCACCACAGTGTACGTCTTAACTGCAGAACGGCTGGTGCCAAAAATAGTTTCCTTACAAGACGTCCCCAAGTATTTTGTTGATAGCAAATGCCGTGGTCGTGCACTTTCATCAGAACACTTACTTTGTGTAATTGTCGAGTAATGGTGTTTTAATTAATATATGGGCTCCGCTGTGCACGCACACACACACACACTCACATACACACGCGTGCACAAACGAAAAAGTACATGTAAGTACACACCCACACAGGCGAATGTATACACACATCCGTACCCCAAAGTGTTTTGCCAGCCAAAATAAACAGGCTTTTCTGCTGGTGGTGCTTCCAGCCGTTGTGCTTCTCTTTGTGATAAATGGTTTCACTCTCTCCCCTGTGTGTCTTTGAAGAGCAGGCTCGTATGAAATGCAAAACCAACCAACGCTTCTCAACTCACTCAACGCATCATGGTTATTGCTAAGCCTCACTATCAAGGGTCCGTGGTTGCGCGCGAGAGTGTGGGCGTGTGTGTGCATGACGTTGTTTGTGTGTATTAGAAATGCCTGTGCGTGTGTGTGTGTGTGTGTGTGTGTGTGTGTGTATGTGTGTGTGTGTGCATATGTTTGTGTCAGAGAGAGAGAGGGAGAGAGTCTGGGTGTGTGAGTGTGTGTGCATGCAGTTTTGTGTCTATGCCTTATTGTCTTCATGTGTGTGAGTGTGTATGCACATGCCTGTGTGTGTGTATGTGTTCGTGTGTGTGTGTGCGTGTGTGTGTGTGCATGCTATCAAGGGCTATGCTGGTGTTTAATTCTCTAATTCATTGCCAAGTTGATTAGAACAAACTGCCGCAGCCCCTCGTATTTTTCACACTTCTTACAAGACCCACTTTCTTTTTTCTGTCCTTGTTTGTTTGGTTGCTCCCACAGGTATTTTTCAGAAATGAGATTTGATTATGGCAATTTATTACCGCCAAGCTGATACTTTGAGTAGAGCAGTGGCGGGCACGCTTCATAAGGATGGAATTGAAATGTGTGCGCACCGACTCAGACACACACACACACACACACGCACACACTCATAACAAGGTGCCAAAGTGCAGTGTGTACATAATAGTGTTTGAAATGGTGATGCATGAGCCTGTTAACCAGCTGGCTACTGATAAAAGGGTTGGGCCATGTCCCGACACACACACACACACACACACACAAAATTACCTTTTTTCCTGTCCAGTTCTAATAGGTTCTAATGCATTTGATTCTGTTCTCTTCTGTTCTGTTCTCCCCGTATTCCACTCTGTTCTGCTTTGTCCCGTTATATAAAAATGCCCTCAATTTAAAAAAAAGCATCACAGTACAAATACAAAACAATTTTGACAGAACTAAATATAATGAATAAATAAATACCTTTGCATGTTGATTTGTTCCTTTTCTAATTTGTACAGCTGCAGGCTACTCCCAAATAATTGCATTTGCAAATGCTAACTTCTTATAACCGGCTCGATGCCTAAAATTTAAATAGGGGATGTACTGTAATAAGCATGATCAGCAAGGGCCTGTGACTGTGGATCTATGGGGATGGATTATATTGCTACGATATTTTAATCCAGTTATTGCTATCTGTGGTTTGTGTAAACCTTGTCGATTTAATAATAAAAAAAAATTACTCACTTCTTCACTCAGACAGCACAGACAGTATATCACAGCTTAGATAGAGTTATTACCATCGGTTTACCACACACACACACACACACACACACACACACACACACACAGTGTCTCGCACACCTATGAAATATGATCTGTGGAGATAAATACATTCAAATCTATAAATTCATTAAAGTGGGCAGGCCAGAGGAAATGCCAAGTGTCTGCGGCACATACAGTACTTGTGAGCACACACGCACACACACACACACACACACACACACACACACACACGTACAGGAATGCAAGTACACTCATGAATCTGTGCACATACACACAATGCCATTCACCCACATATGAACACACACACTCATAAGCAGCCGTGGTGACTGCGTAGCCCCCAGGCATCCATTTAGGGACAGATTGCCTGTCATGGAATACGTATGGCATATTCAAATAAGCCCTGCCTGCCACACACTGCATATTATAGTATAACTAGCATGACGGCCTAGCACTGCAGCTGGAGCCTTAAAACCTCCTTTTCCATTTTGGTGATTTTTACAACATAAAAGTAAGTATTACAATTACAATTATAATGTAATGTAACTTCATTACATGGAATACAAAAAAACAGACAACAGAAGAAAGTGGGAGTTCTTAGAGCGATGGGCAATGATGCCCAGATTAAAATACTAAAGGTAGAGCCAGACTAGATGATTTTCACAGCCGGTTTGGCAACGATTTGTGATCGTCCAGAGTCCAGGTAGTCTGAGGCAGTTAAAGGCATTTATGCTGCAGAGTTGTCGCTGTAATCGTGATGTGTGTATGAGTGAAAGACTCATATTTTTCTCAGTCTGATCCCAGTCATCTAGGTCTCCATTTAATCAAACATATTTGATTTTATCGGACCTCGTCTTTCCGTAATTGTTTATTGTGTGCATGTCAAAGACTGAAATCATGACGGGAATATTCAACAGCCAATGAAAACGGTGAGTAGGCCGAGAGAGGATGAGGAGAAACAGGATGTTTGGAAATGTCTGCGGTCAGATTACCACAGACTGTTTGGCTGTAGACAGTTATCATGCTCTGTCATATATTACTGACAGCTAATGCTAGCTAGTTAAGATTGCATTGACAGATAGCCCAGTGTTTGTGAAGATTGGCAAAATTAAGTACTGGTTCAGAGAGCTCCCATGTTCTTTATTTCCATTTTTCCTCTTTTTCCCTGTGCACATCCCTGCAGAGGCAACAACAATAACAAGCCATAGACCTAAACATGAAGCCGTATGACATACTGTTTGTTTTGGTGTCAAAATACTGTGGGAAAATTCAACAGTTGATATGTGTGTGCGCAAAAAAGACCAATTATACCCTGGATTCAGTCTTTAATTGTGTGCTGCTCAATCGTCTTATAGTCATTCACGATTGGAAAAGCATCATGTAGTCTGACCTTGGCTCCAGCAGACCTAACACCCTGGCCCTGACAGTCTTTGAAATTTAATTTGAGAAATATGGTAAATCAAGCGTCTTAACCTGATTGTGACTCTTTGATCACACACTGAACTCTTTAATTAGCTGCATTTTGTCAGTTTATGTTCTCTTTAAAGGTATACGTTTCACAAGCATTTATCTCATGGATTCTGTTTAATCATTCTTTTAAAAAGCTCAATCTGCAGTCAGAAAACAGATCTGTTTTCCTGTAAGTTTTTGGTGATACAAGGTTTTTCTCCTGTAGTGACGATAGGCAGTTAACTTCTCTTTTACACCAGATGGTAATTCACTGTTATTTTTATGTTACTCTATCCATCCCTCTTTCTATCCCTCCATCTCGTCTTTCTCTATCCCTCCCCTCCTTTCTTGTACCTGTTTAATTTATTTATTTTCTCTCTCAGTGAAATTAAGTGTTTGGCCCGAGGTGAGTGATCCATCATATGTAGAGGGCCCGGACCTAATGATGGCAGTTTTATACACTCACCCACCATTTCCCTCTTGTGCACACACACTCAGACACACACACACACACACACACACACACACACACACACAAACAGAGGGTAAACACTAGTTCACCAAGGCCACTTTGTGATTATTGCATTAATTCACTGTTTCTCTATTGCTGTCTCTCTCTCCCACCAACCCCGCCCTCCCTCCTTTTTCTCTGTGCACATTTGTTATATTGCCTTTCTTTCTTGCTCGCTTTTCATCTCTCCAGGTCTTTCCTGTGACCGCTGTGAGTTTGGTTATTGGAATCTGTCCCACCCAGACGGCTGTGTCCCATGTGACTGCGACCCCCTGGGGTCCCTCAGCCCGTTCTGTGAGCCCGAGGGGGGCCAGTGTGAATGTAAGCCTGGGGTGGGGGGGGCGGCGTTGCGACTCCTGTGGCAGGGGGCTGTATGGTCTGAGGCTGGAGGGGTCTTGTACCCCCTGCAACTGCTCAAAGGAGGGAACCTCACCTGGGACAGAATGCAATCCTCATACAGGACAGTGTGTGTGCAAGGCAAGTGTGTTTAATGTGTGTTCAGGGTTTAGTGATTTTTTTTCTATGGTTTGTTTGTCCTTTATCTTTCCACCGGACAAGTGTCCTTTAGTTGTCCTGTCCACCATTTCCAGTAGCCAAAAATGAAAGTAAACACCTTTTTAGTTAAGAAATTTATTACCATGACATGTATGATAATGTTAAGTTATAAGTTTGTGGTATACAACAGCATTTTAAAAAGTGATTTATTTATAGAAATTAATATTAGAAGATCATTTTTACTAAATCTGCACTTATTCAAGAAGGCCTCCTGAGGAACAGATAAATAGCTGTCAATCTTTATCGTAACTGTTGGTGTTCCTAAAAATCCATCTTAATCTGATATTCTTGGGTATTTAAAATTGCTGACAAGTGGTACAAACAATATGAGATTGATTTATCATGTTCAACCAAAGGAAACACAAAAGAACACAAACTTTTTTCTCGGATATGGACCCAACTGAGCCAGTGACTGACCAATCAGCAGGCCCAAGACACCATCTTACTTACCTCAGGCCATTGAGTCAAATCCTGGTGTAAATATCGTGGTTGGTGTTAATTTTGCCAGTGCAGTTCATAAACGCAATTGTGGTGTGCATGTACCCTGTTGATGGAAAGCAAAATAGTTTGAAATCCTCCTCTCCCCTTTTTTTTTGACGGTTATATTTTTCACGTTTTCCTCTTTGTTTCCTCTGCAGGAACATGTGGAAGGCCGCCGCTGTGATTCCTGTCGTCGTGGTTACCACAGCCTGGAGCGGCGTAACTCTCTGGGCTGTCTGCCTTGTGTGTGTGACGTCACTGGCACTCAGCCAGGTGGTGTTTGTGATGCATTGACGGGACAGTGCCCGTGTCAAGAGGGGGTGGAAGGGGCGATGTGTACCCACTGCGCCCACAACTACTACAACAGGAGTTCAGACATCCAGGGTAAGAGCAGAGAGAGTGTAGTTTTAGATGTTAAGTTACATACTCCCATTTTGGTTTAATCATATCAGCATAATTGCATAATTTTGAATGTTATTTTTTTCTTGCTCCACTTACTCCAAGATTTAGTTACCGCTAATTTGTGTGCCTTCCTCTTTACTTGTCTGCCAGTTTATTACTGGTATCATACAAAGATGCTTTTATAAAGATATATATTGTTGTTGGTTTTGTTGGTTGCTTCAGCATTGTGTAATATGCTTCTTTACTCTAATTTAGAATGAATTTATTTTCCATGTTAAGTATATAGACCTTTTAGGATTTTTTGTTTGTTTGTTGTGTGTGTGTGTGTGTGTGTGTGTGAGACATTGATGCAGAGACATGTTACACTATGACTCATGGTACAAGGACAACAGGACCTTACACTGCACAAAGACACAGTGCAAAACATACTATGAGCAGAAGTGAATGTCACTTCCTCTACATGTGAAGTTTTCCCCAGCTATCCGACCTGTAGGGCTGTACGTCCACCTGGCACAACTGTGTTTAGCCACAGGTGTTTTGAATTGAAATTGTGATGTGAAATTAATATTTTCTGCGCATATCTGTAAGCCTCTTTTTATTCTTTCTTTCGTTATTTCTTTCATTATGTTTTACTGTCTTTATGTGGACCCCAGGAAGAATAGTGTTCATCATATTGAAGACTAATGGGGATCCATAACAACAATAAACAATAAACAATACTCACAATACTACTACCAGTGCTATTTTGTATAAAATAATGTAATTCATATTTCTGATATTTATGTTCATAAATTTCTAATTGCCTGCTCTTGTGCTGAAATAGTCATTATCAAGGTTAATATGCTTTTAATAGTCTGCTGTATTCTTATTGATTTTTTAAAATTCTTCTTTTATTTTTCTTATATCCTGTTACTATTTGGTGTAGCGGTGGTATCTCCATAGAGATCATTAAAGATTTATTTTATTTTAAAGAAATTGTTTGAGGAATCACCAGTCATGGCTTTGACCATGGCTACATAACTGAAAAAACACCTAAAGTTTGAATTTCTTCTTGAATTTCTAGTAAGTGCTCTGAGTACTAAGACCTGGCCTTCTACTCAGCTCATTGCTTTTCCATTGAAAATAATGAGATAAGAGGCCAATTCCTTAAAAGAGGCTCCCTGGTGTGAATACATCCACTCTGTTATAATATCATGTCACTGAGCAGCTGCAATGACAGTTCAGAGGAAATAGCTTGACCCTATTTTGATTTTTTTGCTAATGCTAATGTTGTTGTGTGTCCTAGCAGAGGGTTGGTCCCAGGGCTGTGTCCCATGTACCTGCGACCCCAAAGGAACAGTGGCTGGGACGGTGTGTGACAGCACTACAGGCCAGTGTGTGTGTAAACCCACACGCCACGAACGGGACTGCAGTGGCTGCCGACCCGGTGAGTGTCCCTATGTTTGAATAAAGTGATGGATCTACAGTCCATTCGCTGACGAATAGATAGATTGATGGAAGGATGATGGTCTGTTAAAGAAAGAAAGAAAGAAAGAAAGAAAGAAAGAAAAGAAAAGAAAAGAAAAGCATTTTAACCAGGTGAACAACCTGACAAATAGTGATAGACAAGCAAGCAAGTCTGTATTGAAGAAATATATTTTTTTGATGTGAAGTGTAACAGGCATGGTGCAGGGCTCCCATGAAGGGGACCTTTCACAAACATCACAAATGCACACATACACATAAAGTACTGACATACCCAGCTGTTTGTTTTTCACATTGTCCACTGTTACCCTGCATATTTCGGTATTCTGCACATCAGGCTCAGCTGTAGTAATAACAAGCATACTGTTATATTAAAATATGTACAGATGCCCTTTGTTCACAACAACCAAGGGCGAACAGCCACTGAAATCAGTCTTGCTCCCAATTTTTAACTAGCACAAATTAGTAATGTGTAGGAAAACAAATCAAGCACTTAGATTATGAAACTGCAGCAATCAAGCAGTAATGCACAGTCAAATATAGCCGATAGTTGCAGTAAAACAGTACCAGCAATGCAAAATCAGCAACATCATGTCAAACATAATTTTTTCAGAAGTAGTGTTGATAACTTTAGGCTAGTCTATGTACAAGGGCAAGCATTACTGAGTACGCTAACATGCACACCATATTCCTGTTTTAACTGGAATATTCGCAATATTCCGGTTGTGCATGTGTCATGTAAACACGCACCGAACCCGATTAAGGTCATTTTCCGGTTGGAGAGAATTCCGAATAAGCCCCCTGGCATATGCCTGTTCCAACCGGAATATTGGGGCATGTAAACACCTTAGTCGAAAAATGCCCCGAACCGGAAGATTCAGTCACGACTGCGCATGCTCAACTAACAATGAATCCTTTGTTGCTATGGTTACTGCAACGTCCTGGCGAACAGCAGCAAGAGCCAGGAGACTGCAGTCTGCCTTCAGCTAATGAAAGATTTTAATATCATGGAGTATATCGATGGGAGAAAACACTGAAATAGCGAGAGCTTCTTCTTCTTCTTCTACTTCTTCTTCTTCTTCTTCTTCTTCTTCTGTATTTCCGGCAGACCAGACGCCTATACGCGTGCTGCTGCCCCCCGCGGCTGAGTGTCGCATTACGTAAGAGAGTGGAATACGCCGAAACACGGGAACATGCCAAGTAACATGCAATCAGAATATTCCAGTTGCTGCAGCGCAGTTATCTCCAGCTACCAGCTTCCAGCTACCGGAATATTGACCCGAACCGGAATATGGTGTGCATGTAAACGTATCCACTGATTAGTCTTTGTCAAGTTCATAAAAGGAACTGCTGTTGGCCTTCCTTGGGCCGTCACTGATGAACTACAAGAATATAAGATAAACGCTTCATCTTCATATTGTAAAATCTCCTAATTACCTTTTCCTTATTTGACTCCCTATCAATGCTGAGACTGAGAGTCAGTGAAACCCCTCTTGGCCTTAAGGTGCTGCTGTTTGGATATGAGCAATGCATGTCAGTGGAAATTAGGAATGTCAGATGTAATTGCACTTGATTTTTAAGTATAAAAAAAAAAAACAAAATAAATCAAAAACCCTTTTATCTGGGTGCCTCGCTGTGGGCCACCTATGAGCCCGGGGTCAGAGGACCCCTCTGCCCCCCTGCCTGTTCTGCTACAGAGACGTTTATAAGTTCACATTATTTCTTGTTTTTGTCATTGTTTGGTCTTTCAAGGCTTCTACCTCAGCGCAGAGGAAAGTGTGTGTGTTGAGTGTGACTGCCATCCCATCGGCGCATCGCAGCATGGTTGTGAGAGCCAGACGGGACAGTGTGTGTGTGCCGACCCCTCGGTGGGAGGACGACGCTGTGACCAGTGTCATGACATGTACTATGGATTTAACCCAGGCCTGGGCAGGTAACACACACACAAACACACACACACACACACACACACACACACACACACACATACACACACAAACAGAAAAAAATACCATGCGAGCCAGTTGTACATCCTGTGAATCACTTTTCCATTAATTGCACCACCTGTACATATTTACACACACAGAAACCTACACACACACACACACACACTGTGCACCACTGCTCAAATAGTTTGTGTGCCATCTATCTGCTATGTTACCCTGTTGGGAGGGATGTCTGTGTGTGTGTGTGTGTGTGTGTGTGTGTGTGTGTGTGTGTGTGTGCATGTGTGTGTGATAGCCTGCAGGTAGAGACATGAGCGGTAAAGGTCAAAGCAGCTTTTAACTTGTGTAAGTCATAAGTCTACCTGTCTGTCTGTAAACTATCTTTAAATAGAGAGATGTGTGTGTGTGTGTGTGTGTGTGTGTGTGTGTGTGGGTGGGTGTGTGTGTGTGGATGGGTGTGTGTGTGTGTGTGTGTGTCTGTGTGTTAACTGACCTTGGCTGATTGCTGTACTCTCCAGTGTTAAAACATTAAGGAGGAGATCTGGCTGTGATGAGGATCTCTTCACGCTGGGGAGGAGTGAGAGAGAGACTATTAAAGATAGAGAGCAAGAGGGGAGGAAAGGAAAGACGGAAGAAGAAAGAGGCAACAATAAGATGTGTGAAAAAGACAAATAAATAATGACGGGATTTGCTATCACAAAGTAAAAAATAAAAAGAGTGAAGTGGAGCAGAGGTACAAGCAGATGGAGGATGAGTGCAGGAGAAAGGCATGTAGAGGAAGTGGGACAGAGGCGGAGGCAGTAGAATAAGTAAAGGAGGATGTGAGGCTTGAGATTTTCCTTGAATTTTCTGTTGGTGAAGTTTTAGATTCTGTTATCTTTGTCTGAGGAGCCAGGTTGGCTTTCGCTGGTCAAGCTACTACCAAGTTCATTTATCCAATTTCTGGTTGAAGCCTAAAGCACATCAATTCCTGTGCTAATTTTTCCTGGAAAAGACCTATGTGACATTTGGTTAGAGTGGCCAATTTAAAAGTGGTGATCGGACCAACATGGACATTTATTCGTATGAAAATATTGTGTTTTTTATTGTAAGGCTAGGGACACACCAAGTCAACCTCAAACGGCTAATATCAACTGAGGCCAGCAGCCAGATCACTTACCACTGACCTCATGTTGCCTCACGTTGTCGACTAAAAGTTCACCTCAACCACACCTCACAGGTTACAGCTGATCGTCAGCATGCAGACACACTGTGAGATAGAGAAAATCAAATGTAAACCTCAAGATGTACCTAATATGTTATCCTTGTGTGACCCTCTATCCTTTCATAAAGAGGTGTCTTTGTTCATTATTAAAACAGACTGCTAAGACAGCAGTAGACCATGTTCAAGGCCGTTCAGCTGCTTGAGAATACAAAGCTCACACTGTAAACCTTTTCTTATCACTCTGGAAAAAAGAAACAATGTAATGTAAACAATATAAGACTGCTTCTCACACACTCTCATGCCCTCTTTGCTCTGCAGACTGGTTCACTGGTTGACTCTCTGTAGACAAACTGTGCCTTTTCATATGTAAAGATAGTGATTCATGCATGTGCTGTGCCTGTGATTCGATTCTTTTATTTAATTTTTCAATTTTTCTGACGTTGTGCACCAATGTGAGATGAAATAACTCCATACCGGGCGTGTGCAGCAGCCTCAAAAAAATAAACCAGAAGCCCTAGACTTCTTGCCCTCCGCTTTCACGGCCCCTCTTAATCTGTTTTGCTGTACGAATCAAGAATACAGCTGGTGAGAAGTTGCAGCAGGCTCTAGCGTTGTCAGACTGAAGGTTTTTTGCTTGTGAAAGAGGGTTTCTCTTTTGTTAACAACTTTGCCAGCTAGTTAGCAGCATAACAACACACCGCAGAAACTACAGGTGATCATTGGTTACAGAGGCTCAGTGACGGCCCAAGGAAGGCCAACAGCTGACTCTAAGCGTGGCGTGTCAGAGCCCGAAGACCCTGACAGTGATGCTGAGTAGTTAGCTGTATCCTGTACATGGCTGGACAGCCTGTGTTTATCTATCAGAAAACAGACAGAGAGAGAGATAGCAAGATAGATACAAGACAAGGAGAATGAATGACTGAAAGGAAGAGAAACAGGCGGTGAGACTGACGTGGAAACAAAGAGAGAGCGATGGCAGTAAGTCTTGTAAAGGGCAAGCATAAAGCAAAGCCAAGCCACAGTGGAGTGAACAGATTGATCAGCTTCACCTGTGTTCACAGGCCTGTATTAGCACAAGTGTGTCTTGTATGTCTGTCTCTCCTCTTCATCTGTTTATCTCTTTAACCCCCCTTTCTTTTGCCTTTTATGATTTTGTATGATAAGGATAACAGATAAAATCTTCTTAGTGATTACAGCTGAATCCTTTGCTCGGGTCCCAGGTCTCTGCATAATAAAGAGTTCGTCATCTATACATTATAATCTCATTTACCCTCTTCATGGATCAATAGACCTACTGCGTTTGTTTTCCTCCTTTTTCCTCCCTTCACACAAACACCTTGTCATGCACACACATACACACAAATGAAAATGATACACACACACACAAACACACACCAAATGACTCTTTGGATCTGTGTTTGGGTAATCATTTAACCTAAAGGTAGGCATTAGAGTTAATGTACCAAGTGAATGGATTACTTTATCTGTCTTTCTTTATCTTTGTCTCCTGTAGTCTCTTTCTCACTTGTCAGAAAGCTCTACCATTGTTAAGGCATGTGCAAGGTTGTTTTTTTCTTAAATATTGTGCATTTCTGTGTGCACAGTTGACTGTACATACATGTATACTATGTTAGTATGGAGAGCAGGGTCAGAGCATTATTGACTTCTGTTCCTCTAATTACAGGGAAGTATGATGTCAAATCTGTTTTTTAGGGATTATACATATTGACACACGCATATGCAGTCATACATAGTTTTTTATTGTGTGGTTTACATTATTATGTTATCACATGTGTGACAATTTAATACTTTGAAACATACAGTATGCCTGTGTTTATCCGCATCCACATATGCACACATATTTCTTGTTTTGAAGGATTACGTATGTCATACCCAGAAAGAAGGAAGTTTTTACTGTCTAATGTCTAATACTCTAAACCTCCCATCACAAAAATGTCCTTTTACTTATTCATTAATTGACTTACTTATTTGTTTTTGACATAATTGTCTTCGTGAACCATGCAGGAAGAAATCTGGTACATACATACATTTGTTTGTGTGTTCTAAATATCTTTTTATACCACTTTTAAATATTTTCCAAAGCTTTTTAAATATGAAATTTTACTGATGCAGTGGTATCATTATGAAAATGTTGGGCTCATTGTGTGTTAGGTTGAACTTGGCCACCTCTTTCACGCTGCCATCAATCAAATGTTTACCGGGTGCTGTCTGTCAGTGTCCCATTTCACTAAACACCTCTCTGTCTCTCTGTCTCTCTGTCTGTCTGTCTGTCTGTCTGTATCTCTCTCTCTCTCTCTCTCTCTCTTTCACACACACAAACACAATGAGAATGGGTGTGATATTGGTGTTTCCTTTCTCCTTGGGAATGGAGTGAAGGTCGAGTCACTGTGGCAATCGTGTGTGTGTGTGTGTGTGTGTGTGTGTGTGTGTGTGTGTGTGTGAAGACATCAGTTGACAGGACAAATTTGCGGCTCGTTAAGAGGCTGTGGCTTTTCACGCCGTAATAAAGAAGGTGTAGGTGAATGTGAGAGGGAGAGCCAGACTGTAAGTGCAGAAAGAGACCGAGATTGTGTGTGTGTGTGTGTGTGTGTGTGTGTGTGTGTGTGTGTGTGTGTGTGTGTGTGTGTGTGTGTGTGTGTGTGTGTGTGTGTGTGTGTGTGTTTGTGTGTGTGTGATTGGGTTGGAGCAGTAAGGCTTACACAGTGTTACTCACTCTGCTGGTGCTAGAGTGCAGTGTGTATGCAAGTGTGAGCCAAACATCTTCCACCGAACAGAGTGTGTGTGTGAGGGTGTGAGGTGGCTGGCCGGACGATCACTCACTGCCCCACCCTAGTGAGGGTAACACCACACTGGTGACCCAGACACACACACCCTCAGACACACACACACACACACACACACACACACACACTTTGACAGCTCCAAGGGGGAACTGTGAATACAGTTCCTGTGAAGTTAGTTTAGCAGCTTGGGAATGGTGTGTGGGTGATGGGGTTGGTAGTGTGTGAGGGTCTCCCTCACAGTGTTAAGGTGAAGACCCGACACCTTTCAGACACACACACACACACACACACACACACACACACACACACACACACAGACACACAAACTCACTCTTTCTCTCCCAGTATAGTTTTTGATGGTTCAAAAGATTGGCCAATGAATCAAATGCAATAATTATAATTTTATTCATTTGGCTACTGTCTGGTCCTGTCCAGTTCTATTTGATTCTGCTGTGTTAGTGCCTCACGTTGAGACAAACTAGGAGCAACACTAAGGGCAAAAATAAGATCACACTGCTGTCCAAAAAACTATATACATGAGTTGGCATTGTTGTTAAAGCAGACCTCTCTTTCAGTTCATTTTCTCAGTTGTTTTATGGCTTTACAAGTGCACTACTGGAACTACATCGACCTACGTATCTGTGTTTTCAGTCTTTTAAAATAACTGATAACCAATAGCTGTAGCTTGCAAGGCCATGAATACACAGAGGGACTGATCAAAAACTGTATTTCTTCTATCTCCTACCATCAGTGTGAGTCATGCCCAAATGATATAAATCATTAAACTCATAATTTCTGAACCAGTAGCCTATATATGTATCTAGACCATCTTTAAGCACACTTCTATGGAGCAGGGAGTTTAAACTCTACAGTCTAGCTTTTGGTTTATTGGACCTTTTGTTCTTCTGAGGCACCTCATGATTTCTCCTGCAACACCATCCCAACACATCTTAGCACTTGACACGTCCCCCTATTCCCATGTGTCTTGCTTATTTATTTATTTTTTTTCCCCACAGATGCCAGCCTTGTTCATGTGACCCACTGGGCAGTGTCAATGGTTCCTGCCACCCAGACTCAGGTGTGTGTTTGTGTAAACTGCTGGTGGCTGGAGATCGATGTGATGAGTGTCAATTTGGAGCAAGTCATCTGGATCCTGAGAACCACCTTGGTTGCAGCAAAGGTCTGGTTTACAAACACACACACACACACATACACACACACAGAAGAGTCTGCATGCTCAGCTTATGTGTCCCCATGAGATTCACATGGCCAGTGTTGTTTTGATCTGTTTTTGTCTCCATCTGTGTTCTTGCCTGTTTGTTTTGCTGACTGTTTATCTTTCCATCTCTTTCTCTTTCTTTGACTCTTTCTGGCTTCTGTCGGCGCAGCCCCCTCTCAGCAACCTGCCCCAGTTGGTTTTTCCCTCAGTTTTTCGTCTATCCGGCTCTCTTGGCACCCTCCCGACTCCCCAAACACAAACAAGCTCAACTACACACTCATCAGGGATGGACTGGCAGTGCACAGCACCCAAAGTCACTATCCGTTCGGTAAGTATACATGCACACATCATTTTGTTGAATGTCAGAAGACTTTTGTATTTTTCAAATAAATGTGAAACAACAATCTTTTTTTCTCTTTATCCCTCCTTCTCTCTCCTCTCTCATCCCTCTCTTTTCTCTCATTTTTTCTCCCACCCACACACTCCTCCTTCTTCTCTCTCTTCCCTCTCTGAAGGCCCTGAGTCACATGTGGACACCGGTTTGTCTCCATACACTAACTACTCCTACTGGCTGAGAACGGTGAATGTGGCTGGACAGACAGAAAGTGCGACGGTCACCTACCAGACTTTAGCAGCGGCACCTGAAGCAGACCAGCTCCATTTAAACCTGGTGGGACGGCCGGGTCCTAGGAGCGCTAGTTTTAACTGGACCACACCACGAAACGATACTGGCCCAGTGGAGAGGTAAGGAGGGAGAGAGAGAGGGATGGTGTAGAGACAGATTCTTTCGTTGAGTCTCAATTATACTCTGAAGCAGCAGTCAGCTCAAGACTAACAGCTAGAGATGATCATGTGAAAAATCATAATTACATTTACCATGACCAAAATTATCAGAGTTTTCAGTATCGTCGCAGTATTGTTCTATTAACATCCCCTCAACGCTTATAAATATTGGTTTTAGTCCTCTTCCCCGGGTTAAAAAGTAAAAGTTCGGTCACTACCTTCTTCCACAAAAGCCAAACAAACCCAGATTGTATGTTGAAAATTTGTGGTAGTATAAAGGTGACTTGACCGGTCAATGATGACACTGATTGATGCTTGAGCGTATGTACTGCAAAAAAACATGACTTTAAAAACAAGTCAATTAAAAAAAAAAAATTAATCAGTATGATATTTTAGGTATATTATCATGGTTTATATTAAAACCGGTAATCACCGCATCGCTACAAACAGCACAGTTCAAACAAGAATGAGACAGCAGCGGGCAGCAGGTCAGTGTTTCAATTTAATTAACAAAGATGCCTATTTGTGCGACTCCAAAGCAAAAGACACATGGCAGTGGTTCTGTCTACAGCGTATAGGGTGGTTCAGACTAATGTTGACAACCACAAAACATAATGCTGAAGGTAAATTTTCACTTTTCACTAATTTTCACTGAATCATGATGAAGATGACAATTGTGTGGTAAGGTGATGGTACAGCAGTACAGCTTGTGTGCACATGTGCTGAGAATAGTAAATATAGCTGATGCCGATGCGTGACCTGTTGAAGGTGTTATGAAATAATTGGAAACATGATTCATGCTGAATTTTTAACCCCTGAAAGTAGAGAAGGGGGAGATTATGGGCAGGTGACATTGAAAGAAAAGGACCATAAGTTTCACTCAGGTTGAGTTTCACCATAAGTTTCACTCAGGTTGAGTAACGGAACTCGGCGCAAGCGCCTCGTTCCTGGCCACATCACTGTCGTGACAATAATAACGGTCAAGCACCCCCTCTCGTGTAATAATGCGATTATACAACTATTACCAACAAAATAAAATGTATAATCAAAATGTATTCATACTGTGGGCATTTCGCTGCCAAAATGTAAAAGTTTTTTTTTTGCTAGTAGGCCTATTCTCTCCGTTTCAGTGGAAATCTGAGAGATCTGACGTTAACTAGTCCCTGTCAGCCAGCCAACTTGGACTTACCATGTTTTCTAGACATCGTGATTTCCCAAAACTGAATAAATACCACAGATAGATAGCAAAAAACTGCTCTGATAGCTCAATCATGTTGTTACTAGAATATCCGCTGGGAAAAAATATTTTTTTCATGGACTGATAGTTATATACTTCTGCCAACTTCTCAGTCATTTTTAATCTAACAGGTGCCGTGACAGCGACTCAGCAGCATAGCTGATCTTTAGTCTATCTACAACCATCTTATAGTCTATCTACAAACAATCTTTTCATAAACTCACCGGCAGATGTTTTATTTCAGCTGGCGGTGTGTCAATCCAGTTTAACGTCAGCTCCGATTAATGTGGCTAAGCAGCAAAAGTAACAGTAGGCCTAAGCAGTCACATTAAGGCTGAACAGAGTTATATAATTTCAACCCCACCTTTCAGGGGCTTTTGCTAATCACCTTTTCAGGCTGTTATCAATTTACCTCTGAAATAAAGACGACAGTTTTCACAGATGTGTTGCTTTATTAAATGTTCACTTCAGTGTACAGATGCAAACAAATTGACAAATTAATTCAATCAATGGCCTAGGCAACTCATAAAGACTAAACAAATTAATGACGATTAATAGGCTAATTAATAACTGATAACATTAACACATTAATAACAAGAAAAAAGCTATAGCCGCACATCTCCGTGGAAAATCTTACAGGTACTGTCCGTGGTGCTGACTCCGCATTTCATTCTCTATTGTAGAAATTAAAGCTCCATAAAATTCACGGAGGATCTGGTTTAGCTCTTCTTTCTTTACAGGTGAGAAATCAGCTGTTTGCCCGGTGTTTGTCAGGTAGTCTTGTAGACATTTGACGGCCCAAGACGTTGACCGGGCCGTACCGGCTTCATTTCCTGACCTCTCCAGCTAATCCAGCTCTTCGCTCGTCACTCTCGCGTATCTCTCCTTTTTCTCTTCTGTCTTGTCTTCCCCGTTCAGCCGTTTATCCAAACTTAGGTCACCAAATAAATCAAAATTGACAACAAAACGGTCCATTATGCAGACTAACAAAGTTGACAGCGGCTTTTGATGCGGGTTTTCAGTGAAACGTTTCTCGTTGCCATGGAAACCACACAGACTCGGGCAATAACATTGCCGGGCGGAGTAATATTTTCAGTGAAGAGGTTTTTTTCATTTGAGCACGGCTAGCCGTGCTCAATTGCTCATTTGAGCACATTCTAAACATCTGATTGACCAATCAGATTGCTCGGTCGGATCTACGTGTTGTATAATACATGATAAAATCATGAAAGCAGAAAGAGTAAGGGGAGAGAAGGAATAATGTAGACAAGTGGAGCAAACAAGGGCAAGGACGGGGAACAGAAGGGCAGGAAAAAGTGTGTGTGACGGAGAGGGAAGGAAACAAGTGACTTAGGAATAAATACGGATAGGGAAGGAGGAATATAGCAAAACTGTGTCCAAAGCTTACTCCATAGGCGCAAATCCCGGGGGGTTCAAGTGGTCAGTGTCCCCCCCACTTTTAAGAGACGTCCCCTCCACTTTTCAAAGATACCCCCCCAATCCATGAGTTAGAAAAAAAAATTCATATGTGTGTGTTTGTATATATTCACTTTTGAAATAATTTCTCACATAAACACGACACTTTTGAAAAGATTCTTAAAGCAGCACCCCCCGTGTATCCTGCTAACTGGTTTGGTCCGGAGTCCGGTCAGTCCCTACAACTCCGGTGCGACAAGTCGTAAGTGATATCAGCCCAAACGGAATCCGCGGCCGCGGAATTTGAACACAACAGTGTTGCAGCAGCAGTGTCGGTGTAGCTGAACGCATCCCGCCCCCCGACCCCATCATGTTCTTATATTTTACATACATGGGCGACACGAATCACTGCCAGAGAGAGGCCAGATGAATCCACCGGTGATGTTTATGAGAGCGGGGGAGTGTTGGAGTGTAAAGTTTGTCAGCACTCGCTGGATTATCTGAGGGAACAGACCACTGTGGAGCATCTAAAGTCCCCAAAACACTACAACAGAAAAAACAATGGTTTGGGTCAGTAACATCTACTGCCTAACAGCTGGTTAACAGTCTGAAATCATTTGATTCATTTGATTTGATGCTGACAGCTAACTCTCGAAGTTAAACTCCGTAGTGTGCAACGCTGTTGCGCGCGCGCATGTTAATTTTTTTTTTTTTTTTTTTTTTTTTTAATTTTTGCTCCAAACACATTGATTATAGTACTGGATAACTGTCTAAAACCTTAAAATGGAAAAAAAAAAAAAAAACACTCCACAGAATCCCACAGATTTTCCTCCTGAATCACGACAGAAAACCAGAAAAAAGTTTGCAGATTCTGTTTGGACTTGTATATAATTAATAAGTCAGAAACAGGCAAGACTGCCCTCACTCAGAACAGATCTGTGTTGAATATGGCCAAGTCATACATGACACTGTGTGAAGCAGCTGAAGGAGATGTGCTCCGGTATCTTCAGTGTTAACCCACCTGACAGCAGACAGATGGACAGAAAGCTATTCATGTACATTTGTTGTTCATGTAAAAAGTTGTTGATGTTGAATGTGCAAATTGCACTTTCAGAATTATTCAATATTGTGGAAAAATGTGGCAAATTCATTTGATTACAAACTGTGTTGTGGACATAATAGAAATGAAAAGCCAAGCCATAAAAGACTATCTGTGCACTTACCTTTTGATACGTTTTGTGAAAATAAAACAAATGAAAGAGAGAAGTAATCAAGTATCATTAATGCTGTCATTTTGTCAACTGGCCCCTGGCCCCTTGCCATTTTCCTAAAGTGGCCCCCAGGTTCAGGTATTTGAGTAGGCCTATCCCTGCCCTGGAGCCTGCCAAAATACTGGTGACATGTAGTGTATAGCGTGCGACTATTCCAGCATGTGCATTTTATATTGTACAATGGTTAATATTGGTGTACCCCCCTCTTTTGAGAAATTGAGGACTTGACCCCCCCAGTGGTGGAGTCGGATTTGCGCCCCTGGCTTACTCAAAGGGACAATAATTCAAATTTTGACTCTTTACATCAGGGGTTGGAGGTGTGGAGATGTGCTATGATATGGTAGAAAGATTAGGGCTCACGGTATAAAGAATGGGTGGGAAGGAAAAACAGAGGGAGGTACTGTTGGACAGCAAGGGGGCAGAGAAGTTTGAAGGTAAAGTGAGAGAGCTTGTGGGAGGTCTGGTTGAGTAGAGCCAGCAGGGTTTTAGCATGGTGGGACGACGAGGACAACCAGCACTACTTTTTGCACTGCACCATGCTACAGAGCCATAGCATCCTACTGGAGAGGTAGCAAAGGAGGAAAAAGGGGGATTTAGTGGGTGTGGTGGGGTTGGGGGCTGTGTAGGAAAGCATTGAGAGAGTATGAAGTATTCTCCTTGCTTGAGCTCCCTCCTTGTCTCCCACAGATTTGTGCTGTCCTCCATGGAGTCAAGTGAAGCAGCGCCCATCATCCAGTACAGAGGTTTGTCTACAGAGGCAGTAGCAAGCGGTCTCAAGCCATTCACCCAATACAACTTCACTTTGCAGGTAGGTGAGGCTAAACGGCAGGTTGTGTACTTAGTGCCTGCATCATTTTGCACAATATAAATAAAATGTAGAGACATGGGCCAGCATGGGGCGCAGTTTTCAATAATACAAATACTGAGGAAGCATATGTTAAAGGAAAACATCTCGTATTTAGATGCTGTATCCATCAGTCAAGTGCCCAGTAATGTGATGAGAACATAAACGTTTATAGTCATCAGTGTACCAGGTGATTGCTCACTGGTCAGAGCTTCATGCTAACTCTTTAGCATTCATCAATTTGAGTGATAATAGATGCTTTTTAGATAATCTTACCAGTTGTCACCAAATATCTTGGTTTGCATGGAGCACCAGAGCTAATGATGGACTGGAAACACATGAATGATATTGGTCTCTTTAAGCTCATCCCTCAGTTGCCAAGTTGGTTCATTTAAGAATAACAAATACAACTAATTAGTGCCACAAAGAGCACTTGTTCTAACATTTAAGGCTTTGAAAGTGATAAGTAATGACAACATCCTAACCTCTCCTACAGGCGTGCTCTGCTGGAGGGTGCACCTCTACCCATCCACTGTCTGTCCTGACGGCCACCGCACCCCCGCAGAACCAGCCTCCACCCAGGAGCAATGCTACGGGTCCACATACACTGCATGTTACATGGGACCCCCCCAGCCATCCAAATGGTAGGACCCCCAAGGGTAAAAAATCTGTCACATCCTTGCAGCTCCACCAAGGTGCATGAGCTAAAAGAACCGAAGGAATGAAAAGAATTCAGCTACTCTTGGGAAATTATTTGACAAAACTATAATCTTAAAACCAACACGTTTCAGTTGCAGTGACCTTTGTCATGATAGTGCAGTTAAAATGTGTTAGTTTTAATATTAAAGCTTCGCCAAAATGCTCCCCAACACACATACACCACGCACTTACATCAAAATGGCCCGCAACTCCCAACAAAGTTGCAGGCCATTTTGATATATGCTTGTGATTTCACCCTGAGACCAACACCCAGACTCATTAAGTGAGCTATGGCTGCTAGCAGTGCCAGCAGCTCACTTTAAACATACAGCTGTATATTTCATTTAACATGAGAGGGCACAATGTAAACAAAGGTCCATGAACACATAGACACAAATCACATATTCATGCAAATAAGAAGGTAAATTACCATATTGAAATACATTAAGATTAAATTACATTACAATATATCTTTTAAAATAATGTTATGTAAGTACAGGAGTAAAACAACAATGGCACACATGCGCAAGCAAATTATGCAGAAGGCGTGAAGCACTTGCCCAGTAATATGGCTTTTAGACGGATGTCACTCAAGAAGTACAAGAATCAACCTTCTAACATCACAAAACACACATGTGCCCTCTCTCTCTCTCTCTCTCTCTCTCTCTCTCTCTCTCTCTCTCTCTCACACACACACACACACACACACACACACACACAACCACAGCCGAAACTGCCTTTGGTAAATCCAGAGAGCTTTGTAATGGCTCTAAGGCTCAGTGTCATTATAAGCTCTGTAACCTGGGTTTCCTTTTTCTGTTTGTGTGTGTGTGTGTGTGTGTGGTTATGTGTATCTCTGTTAATCTGTCTCTCTCTCAGTGTCATACTAAGCCCTCTAACATGGATTTCTCAGTGTCTCTTTCTTTCATTCTTTCTCTGTCATCATTTTGTCATTAAGTTTTTTTTTTTTTTTCTCACTGTCTTGATATTGGTTTTGACTGGACTCACCTCCAGTCTCTGTCTGGAGTTGTACTTGATCTGCAGTGGCTTTGGAAAATATACAGACCCCTTCACTTTTCCCCCACACTTTAGCATGTTATAGCTTTAATTTAAAATAGGTAAAAATGACATTTTTGCTATCAAACTGTTTACAATACCCTATAATAACAAAGTGAAACATGGATGAGATTTTGAGGAAAATTTATTTAAAAAAGAAAAAAAAAAAAGAAATTAAAATATATTATTTATGTGTATCCAGACCTATTGTTGTGACATTTCAAATTTCGCTCAAATGCATCCTGTTTCCTTTTATTATCCTTGAGATGTCTCTAGAGCTTTCTTGTCGTCCACCCATAAATTCAGTTGATTTGACCAAGATTTACACCCATCTGTAACCTGGCTTATGGCTCCAAGTTTATTCTCTTACCTATACACATAATGTTTTGTTTTGTCCCATTAGTTAAGGGTATGGGAGAAAGATCAGACTCTCACATTTCAGGATGAGATGACCCCCAGTCATTCGATGGCTGTGGTCATTGTTAATGTGAAGACAGAGAAACCTCCATTCAAAAGTCTGTACAGCACTAGTTTCTCCCTTAACATCAGTGCTGTGCTGCACTCATACTACAGGTGGAAGTGGCCCAAATGCAACTGTGTGCCTACATGTGACCCAGATTTTATTTTAGAGCAGTATGGACACCAAAAAAAGTATATAAAGTGAGAGTGAAGAGGGTGGAATGGGATGAGAGGGATTTTGCAGTATAACCCACCCAGGGACTATGGATGAAAATTAGCTCATTAACTAACTTATTAACATTGATGTGGAAACTGAAACGTTGATAAATGTGCATTGACCCTGGTAAACAAACAAACAAACAAATAAATAAGAGGGAGAGGGAAACTGAGATAGGGTAAAAATGGGGGAAAAGAATGGAGAGAGAAGAGGGGACAGAGAAACAATTGGAAGAGAGCGGTGCTTGCAAAAAAAGGTTCAGCTTTTAGCCTTTCTAAATTATTTTAATACTTTTAACTCTGACCCTTTATTACAGCATTTGGACACTCATCTATTCCACCGTGGGTCTGTAAATCTCTTATTGTATTTCAGCTGTGCTCTGTCCTCATTCTAACCAAGCCCTGTCAGTTTCCTATTACAATAACAAGTGGAATGGAGTGTGTGAGAGTAGGACAGTAGCCTGATTTCCACCAGAGAACTAAACAGGACCAGCCAAGATTTAGTCATTATCTGCCCGTTTCCAACCACAGGGTCAAACAGTGCTTGTCAGTGCTTTCTCATTATATGTGCAATTCGATTTCCCTCGAAGCAGCATTGCTGTCTTGTGAAAATGTGCACATTTTATTATCCTGTTGCCAACAGAGATTAGCTTTAAACAAAGCTATAGTTTCAAATACACACTCGATACTTTGTGTGTTTTTTCATGAACTGAGTTGGCTTTGGAAAATTAAATCACTAATAGAAAGAGTTAAGCTGTGGAAAATCAATGCAGCGGTTCCCTAAAAATACTTGTAGCAGCTATGATTGTTTCCCCTGTACATTTTCTCCAACAGCAGCAATCAGGAGTAATTTGTTAGAGTGGTTTCACTTTATTAGTAGGTTTAAGATGAATTACACATGACTGAAAAATCTGTGATAGCAACCACTATAGTCCAGCGGATAGCCGTAATGTAAGATCATTTTTACACACATGACAAACATAATAATCATTCAAAACTAAGACAAATTGAATATGGAGCAGAAAGTTTGAGTTTTGTTGTTCCCAAAATGACAATAATATATCTTTGGTTAGCTGATAAGATTGTTTATCAATACTGATGACTCGAAAAAAACAAAAGACACAACAGTATTCTTATTCTAGTGTTTGACATTTTACCTCTGAAGTAGACATTTGGCTTTCATCTCAGTTGTTTTGCTCCCTGTGCAGGAGTCATTACACGATACGAAGTTTTTCTACGAGGACCAATGGAATCGCAGAACCTCACAAGCCCCGCCCCAGAAAAGAGGGTGTTCTTGAGCTCTGGTTGGCCAGATCCAAGTGACTCTCAAGACACACCAATGGAAACCAACGGGAGCATCACGGTACCCCCTGAGAGAAGTGCCATGGTAACGGGTCTGCAGGCATTTTCAACCTATCAGACGAGAGTTGTAAGCGTCAACATGGCAGGTGGTGTGACATCAGAGTGGACCACAACACGTACCATGGAGGGAGGTCGGTACACACACACACACACACACACACACAAACTTGATGCTCAGTGGATCTATGTATCATTTTTCAGTCACACTGGGGGATGGCATTAAAAGTTCATCCAGGGATACATGTATCAAAGAACCATTTCAAATCAGTTTAAATTTCATATTTATTAGTCTTTTGGTCCTTGTATCAGAGCAGACAGGAATGAAGGTTTAGTTGCATAAAAATATGTACCAAAACAGAGTGTTGTTGCTATTCTGTTGACAACAAAATACCATGTGAATGCAACAATGTTGAACAGCTGAAATGTAAGTCCTGAATGTCAGACCTCCCCACTTGGCCATAAATGTAGCATAATAACTACAAATGAATGAAAATGGTTTAAAAGCAGAATCACCAGAATCAAGTGAGGCTTGGGCTGAGAGCTGCCTTGTCCACCAAAAACTTTGTTGGTGAAGGCAAGAATAACAGACAAGTCTGAAATAAAACAAACATCAAAAATGTGAGGCAGAAGGAAAAAAAGAGTAAAGAAAAGAAATAGGGGGAGGAAAGAGGGAATAAGGAAGCATGTGTGGGGGAAGGGGAAACTCATTAAGGTATTTGAATTCCAAAGAGATGATATGGCTCATTAGGACTAAATGATTGCCTCCAACATCACTCTGAGCTATGTGTCTGGATAACAAGCATATGATAACACCATATTAAACTCGGTGTGGGTGTGTGTCTGTGTGCGCGTACATGTGTCTGCGCTGGAAAGAATACGACTATGGTTATGTCTACCATGAATCACATTTCACAGCGTATTTCACAGCTAGATGCCATCAACAGCAGAATAAAAGAATCCTTCCCTCTAATCTGTAATGTATCACAGCCGCAGAATTTTAAAATGCTTAAATGCATTAAGTCCACATAATATCCATAAGTCTTCAGTTTGAATCCATTTCGTAGTGACTGAACTGATGTCTTATTTAATTCTCTATAAACAGTTCAACGTTTTCCGTGGTTAAGTGGCATGATTAATAGTTTGCAGAACACAAACAAAACAAACAAAAAAAACATATTACAAAATGGTGCGTCCCATTTCTGGGGTTTGCATCTCTGGTACTGTTGTGTTCTTCGGTTGTGTATTTTTGTTTGCAGTACAGTTAAGCACAGAAAAAATTAAAAAATCAATAAACTCTGGGGTCTGTATTCACAAAACACCATAAGGCTAAAAGTACTTAGCTCCTGACTTGCCAGTTTAGGAGCGACTCCTAAAAATTGTCGGTGTGCCACTCCTAACTTTAGGAATTTGAATTTTTGAGGTTATTGGAGCAGGAAAGCAGCGATGTATCCCATTCATACAACAAACTAGAGCAGCCAGCGACTCTTTGATTTCTGCCAATATACTGTTTTAAAGTTTCAAGTTGTGGAGAAAATGCCAAAATGCCATTAACTCTTATAACGCAGTGAACACCGCAGATTGATGCTCCTTTTGATCTAAACTACTCTAGCAGGTTGGCATATTGTTTTAAACATATCTAATCAGTGTGTGTGTATGTGTTTGTGTGTGTGTGTGTGTGTGTGTGTGTGTGTATGTGTGTGTGTAGCTCCAGAGTTCATGGCTCCTCCGGAAGTGTCCGCAGTATCTTCCACCAGTCTGAAGGTTACCTGGAGCACCACTGAGGGTCACGGGGTCATTGCCAGAGGAAAGGTCACAGAATACCGGGTCAACTTACTCACCGAACAGAGCAACAATCCCTACGCTCCGCCGGTTATTAGTCAGGTTAGACACACACACACACACACACACACACACACACTAGGACAACATGAGGTCATATTGTCGAAGAGAACTTACCCCCAAGCTCCACTGCACCAATCAGTTGACACCCATTAGACTCTGAAGGACCTTCTTTGAAATCATGGAAAGCCGCTCCACTTCTCACATTTGAGAAGAAATGAACCTGTGGCAAAAATCATTCTACACTGTATACGTGGTTGTTGCACTGTTTTTAGTTTGTTTGTTTGTTTGCTTGTTTGTGTGGGTTTTGTGTGTCCAAATGCACGTGAGCACTGACACTGTGCATGCATCTATGTTTGTGGAGCTAGCAAGGTCAAAGAAATGCTGGCCTCTGCTCTTCTCATCACACAGGAACAGGATGTTAATTCACTTTGGAAGGATTGCATATTGGCAGAAACACCAGAGTTGCTATTTAAACTGGGCTTCAGGATTTACATCTTTCCTGGTATCAAATATAAAACAAGTTTGATCTGTTGCTTCTGAATAATCCCATCCAAATGATTAAATATTGATGGTATATTATGTTCAAAGATAGCCCACAGTAATTGCACTGAATTTCTATGTTAGATTTTATTTTAAATAATCCTCATGGTGAACAGGCCATCCAAGAAAAAGTCAGGAGAAAAAATCTTGTATCATAGCGTGTCATAGCCAAGATGGACCAGCCACACCTGGCCAGAGGAGGTCCGCCGCCCTCAGCTTCCTCCTCCTTCACCTCCTCCTCTACGTAATCATCCTCATCATCGCCCTCTTTGCATTTATCCATAAGCAAATATTGTGGAGCACGCAGCAAACTGCAGTAATACCTTTTCTTGACTGTAGTGCAGCTCCACCTGTGCAGACGAGGCAGCGAAACCGCAACTTCAAACCTGCGCTCCAGCACGTTTCTGGTTGTAATGGAGGCATTGTTGTATCTCTGCTCTGCAGGGTATGAGGATTTGGATTTCAACAGCCAGGAGTTTAGTGTGTATGTTTAGTGTCCATATGAAATTAAAGAAAATACAATGTACTCAGGTAATGTAAAGTAATCCCTGTCTTTGATTAATGGTAAAAATGCCTTGTAAGTCATGTAATGTGATTTTATTCTGGAAACACAAGGGGTCAGGTAGATCTACAAATAATTTTCATGTTTGCACCTAGAATAAAACATGCTTTCACTGGTTGCTAAATAGTGCTCACAATCTGGGTTAAATGAGCCATTTTTCCTGCAGTAAATCAGGCACAAGAAGATATTACATTAGAATAAAATCCTGCTTAATTTTGCAGTATCTAGCTGACTCACTTCAAATATTCATCAGTTTTAAGGAGCTAAATGTTTGTGCGCTGGTGTTCACCTTAAGTTGCACTCGCAAAATATATGTGCAGACCATTGATAAATCAGAATTGTCATTTTTTACACATGCAATGCCACCATAAACCTTTAGTAAATTGGGGGATAGTGTTAAAATAATGTGAAATTGTACCTTAACAGTTGTAGTTTGCAGTATCTGGGGTAGACTGTAACAAAGTTAATTATTTACCACTTATATAGATTTGTATATTAGCTCCACCTCAATACAGTGCACACAGTATGTTCCAGTGAATACACAGTGGTTGTGTGTCTACATGGTGCCTGGTTTCAGGCGATATATGTTGTATATGATCACATATGCACTCCTGCACCATGACTGTTTGTGTATGAAGTTGAGGGACTGAAAGTCTGTGACTTCTCTGCTTAGCTTATTTTTTCCTCGTCTTAAATCTAAAAGTTTTGTTTTCCCCTCTGTTCCTTTTCCTCTCTCATTCAGGTCTTGCATAGAGTGGGGCCATCTTCTCAGCCTGTTTATTTAGTGACAGGATTGAAACCGTACCATATGTATAACTTCACTATTACACTCTGCACTAAGGCAGGCTGTGTCACCAGTCTACCAAGCACCGGACAGACTCTACCTGCAGGTAAGGCACAGAAACAGGCAAACATATGGCTAAAAACAGTTTAAATGTGCACTTTCCACCACTTGCTCATTTTTATTCTGCACTTTTTTACTGGCAATTTGGGAATAAAGTTTCTGGTCACCGGGGCATTCTCATGTCCTAGAACAAATATGTCTGTGCATTCACAAGACAGATGACAAAGCAACAGGCAACAAGTCATTTGCAGTGGCAGCTGGAGACATGAAGCTACAAACACATCTGACACTCGAGAAGTTACAGAAAGCTGTCTTCAAATTTTTTCAGTGCTTAAGTGACACGGACTAGCCTCTCCAAAGTTCCACTACCTACCACTAAGAACAGAGGAAAAACTAATTCTAACTGTCAGCCGGTTTCCCGTTTCCAGTTTTAGTTTCCCCTCACTGATGATACATGGTGATGAAAAATACAACTTGGCCAAGGATGGCAGCAATGTTGGTGTGCCAAATAAGTCACTTTTTTTTTTTTTTTTTTTTTTTTACTAAAACTTGTATAATGTCATACAATGCACACAGCCACACATGCTGTATACACGCACAGGTATTCATGAATGGAAAGCCTTTAATTACATCAGTCAACATTTTGTGGGAAAATCGGCGACAGTGTAACCCCCCACGCTTGACCATTTTGCAGCTTTGTCACCCGTGGTATGAACGTGGCCAAAAGAAAAAAAGCGTTAGCCATATACACTTGGATATGTGACTTCATGCCAGTGCACAGATCTTGATTTTAAAAATACAGGAAGTGACAATAATAGTTGATATTTTAGGGATGATAGTAGTTCAGTGATGTTTGCATTCATGCTCAATACTGACTAGACCCGTCAAGGTCAGAGTAGTAGCGTGAATTCTTAATTTATGTGGTATTCCCCTTTTAACAACTACAACACATCCCTCTTTCACACACACACACACACACACACACACACACACACACACACACACGCAGGCGCGTATACACAGTCAGTCACTGGGTACTTGAGTGGCGACAGCGCTGGTGGTGTTAACCAGAGGGGATATTCATGGCGCACGGCAGTAAAAACAATTTACTGTTAATTACAAGGAGAAAAATGTGGCGTAGCACACACTCCCTGCTGGCCATGAATCAAACACACACACACACACATGCTCACACAAACATACATACACACACACTCTTAGATTTATAACCACTATGGAAGTAGGATGAATTAGCTGTGTTTAATAACTCAGACACAAATCACGGCGACTGAGACGAGCCCTAATTGATCAGTGCAGGGTGACGGATACACATGTGCGCACATACCTCATTTTTTATTCATTCTCTTTATTTGTCCGTCTCTTTCTGACAAAGTCTGTCCCTCTCTCCCTCTTTCACTCTCCATTGTTTAGTTATTTCCCAGCTTGTCTGTGTGTATGACTTTCTCGTTCACATGCACACTTGTAACACAGCTTAGAGGAACATGAATCATTCTGCAGCATACATATTGTGCACACACACACATACTCTCTCTTTCTCTCTTTCTGTCACTGTCTCTCACACTTTCACACACACACACACACACACACACACACACACACACACACACACTTTTCCATCTGTTCACCTGTGGTCTCCACTCTTGCTATTTTTGTTGTATTTGTTTCTCTTTTATTTCTGTTTTGTTTATATCGCTTTAGGTAAATAGACAGTGAGCGCTAGAGACAAACCTTTCATCTATAAATACTTGCTCAGGGATTTGCACTTTTGAATATACTCTTAACGGCTACATCTGTTGACATAGCGAAGATTTTTGTTTCATATGATTCCTGAAAAGTTCCTTGTTTTTATTGTGATGAATGATATTTCATATAGTAATCAGTGGACTTTTTGAATGTATTTTTAATGGCTGCATCTGTTGACACAGCGACAATGTTTATTTCAAGCTATTCCAAAGACTTGTCTTGACTGTAATACAGTACAATACAATATGGCTTATTGTACCCAGTTGACTTTTTGAATGTATTTTTAACAGCCACATCTGTTGCCACCATTTTGTTTCATCCAATGCCAAAGATGTCCCTTGTTTCAACTATAAGAAATGATAATGGCATATGCTTTTAGACAAAGACATTTTTTTCTTTAATTTTAAAACCATTTGCATAGCACGTGCTATTCCTTTGGGTATTGTACTTCTGTTGGAGCTCCAAACTTGTGCTGCTTATTCTGAAATTGCAGTCTGGACTAGTTTACGGAAAACAGTTGATACTAATGATACTGAAGATAATATTTGCACATCCAAACTTACCTCATCTCAAGCACGGCATACAATCAAACTCTCTCTTGAAATAGGAATGCCAGCACAGTAAATGGGGCTCTTGGTAAGGTGTACTTGACTTCCCAAGGCTGTGCCATTAGAGCCAGCTACCATCTGCTGTCAGAGAGCTGACAGCATGTGCAAAACCACTTTAGTAACACACAACAGACAACACTTGACTAAACACTTGACTAAATAACAATGCACCCCGAGACAGACAAAATGACAGAGAGAGTGAGAGAGTTCTGTGTGTTGATGCATTTATTTAAGTGTGTGTGTGTCTTCTCACAATGTTATCGATCAGAGCGTAAAGTGAGTGGCTAATCAGGGGCTGATGGTGATGTTTTATGTATCCTACATCCATAAAGGCTTGTTCTACAAGACATACACACACACAGACATATACACATACACACACTCACACTGTAACACCACTCAACAGAACAGGGACTTTATTGATTTACGCATAATTGGCCTGAGGCCCTTCTTGAGGAGAGAAAAATGCATGGCAAGGGATCGCCATGTCAATAAGTGATGTGTCTGTGTGTGTGGTGTAACTGTATGCTAAGAGCTTGTGAAGACATGTCAGTCGCCGTTAAAACAGAAAACACTGAACACATACACAATTGCTCCCAGGGAGCTGGTCCATGATTTAGCTGCTTCATTACCATGGCTGAAGCCAAAATTAACCTTTCTGGTGCACTGTTAACCTTGTGTGTGCATGTGTATGTGTGTGTTTTGTCAAACTGTCTCACGGTGTTTAGTGTATTACAGTGAATTAACAAGGAGACACATTAAAATTTACACACACACACACACACACACACACACACACTATTGCTCTGTCTGTTGATATCACCACTGTCCTGTTGTTGTACACTGCCCTCTGTGTGTGTAATCTGAAAAGGATTAAGTGCAAAATGAATGAAAATGAATAACTCAGCAAACAAATGAAATTTTGCAAGTGTAAAATGAGTTGTTCTGCTCCAAATTACAGTGTTTAGAGAAGAATAGATTACATCAGGATTCTTCTATGGGGAACAATTATCACTTCACACAGGATGAAGAGACAGATGTCGTACATCACAAACTTTAAAGCCACCTCCCACTTCTCGACTCACAGATCATAAAACAGTCACACTTTTGCAGTTTCATCTACTGCCTTACCTTCTAGTCGTGCACACACACACACACGCGCGTGCGCACATATACACACAGGCACACACACACAGGCACACTTACTCCAATGAAGAAATCCATTTGAAATGAAAAGATACGCTTGTTTTCTAGTACTTCGTACACTTAAGGAATGCACCAATGTTTTAAACTCAAGGTGTGTGTGTGTGTGTGTGTGTGTGTGTGACACAGAGAATGTTCTCAATGACACCATAGCTCAATTTCAATAGACTGGTGAGCTATCGATTGGCAGTAATTTATGGTTTGATGTGCCAAGATGAGCCTCTCAAGACAAGCTGTCCACTTCCCATTTAAGAGCTCTAATAGGAATCACGCTAAAGATGGCCTGCATGCGTGTGTGTGTGTGTGTGTGTGTGTGTGTGTGTGTGTGTGTGTGTCAGTGAGAGCTAATTTACTTCTACCAGTGACCATTTAGACCATTACTGAAACACACATGTGCATGCACACACACACACGCAAACATAAGGATGAAATGACATGTCGTGCACACACATCCTGCCTGTCCCTATACCACTCCATCACTCCATATGTTTCTAACTCCTCCATATCGCCTGTCAGCTTCGTTGCAGGTCTCCTCTTGATTTATTTATCAAATGTCTTAAAGCTACAGCTCCAGTAGTATTTGAAAAGGAAATTAAATGAACATCTAAAGTGCAAGAAGTAATTTAATTTGCCGAGCGAGAATGACACATTTGTACAGTTAAGAACATAGCCAGTTATCTAACGACATGGTCCTTAATTAATGATAATAAATAATCAATTACAATTAATTATAGCGTTAACTATTAAAATGTAATAAAAATATAAGAATGTGCTTTGAGAGCACTTACTTGTGTTACTCTGTCTTCATCCAGTCTCTCATTTATCTCTTCCTCTTTCTCCTCCCAGCTCCATCAGGGTTGTCGCAGCCTAGATTACATCAAGTGAATGAAAGCACCATTCAGATCAATTGGGACCCCCCAGCCCAACTCAATGGGCCACACCCACTCTACCAGGTCTGTGTGTGTAAGCATGTGTGTGTCAATCAGCATGTGTTTTATTGCAGTATGATTGTTGTGTGTTTTGTGTTGGAAACAAAGTACATGTTTTGATTATGTTAGTTTCTGCCACCGAGTGTGTGTCTCTGGCATTTTGAGCCTCTGACTTGTGTTTTTTCTTCCAGTGTTATTCTTGATGGTTTGAACCAGTTATCGATTGGTTCATAGATAATTTTTTAGTATGATCATTGTTTTTATAGTAACTGTTACCACTTATTTTTCCCAGGTGGAGCGAACAGACGTTTCTCTGTCTGATCCACGGGACCCTGTCGTCAGGGGGACCAGGTTCCCAGGCAGCAGTTACTACCGCTTTCCCAGTGACACCCTTCCTGTTAACACAGACTTTACAGGTGAGCAGAGGGTCCTCATGCATGTGAATGAGTGTTTGTGTGTGTCTGAGAGTGTATGTCAGTTTGTGCTGTATATATGCTTATGTGTGTCTGTGTCTGTGTGCGTGCTTGTGCGTGTGTGTGTGGGAGATAGCAAGCAAGAAAGACTGCCGTTCCTCTACACACCTGTGTTTGTGGGCATGTATACCTGTATGCGTGTACATGCACATGCATTTGTGTGTGTGTGTGTGTGTGTGTGTGTGTGAGAGAGAGTGTGTGTGCATGTCGTTGTTCAGTCATCGCTCCACTGTCTCCCAGTCTCACTGTCTTCCAATGACTTCCCCAGTCATTTTAAAGGACAATTATCTTTCTGTTTACCAGCATCATTAGAGAGCTGAGCTCCACAGCCAAACATGTTCTGCTTCATCTGAGAACATCACCCAGTCTGACGCTCATAATTAATGACTGCTGATACTAATCAGTAGGATTTGAGCTTGCAAAGCTCTTCGATACCACTTCAGCTAACTTTGGCACTCTGCTGCAGAAACCTTGTATCGCCAATAATGTCATTATGTGTGGGCATAATGTGTTATTTTCGTGGGCCCTCAGCCAAAAGTTTCATAGTGCTTGTCGAAAATGCATGTTAAAGACCCCATGAAACAGACTCTTACCTTCTTGATTTGATGTATTTCCTGTTGAAATAGGAAGTTTAGGTGGCACACAGTGCAGGGACGGAGCTTTCACAAGTGCAAACCGATAGGATCTCAGTTTGAGAGAAAAACACAATCTAATTTGAAGGGATAGGTGGATGAGAGAGGATGTTTAAAGATGTTTGAAGGTTTTATTGGTTGAAATTTTAAGGAAAACCCACTAGTGCATGCAATGATGTCACTATTTATGATGTTCTGTTTTACAGGAAGTAGAAGTCATTTGAGGTCATTTCAGAGGACTTTGAAGTTGCAAAAATGAGTAGCATCAAAACACAAATCCTTTTTCCTGATACAGATTTTGGCTCTCTGTCACATAATCTTGTTTCATACAAATATCTAAATATTTTTACCACCCGGAAAGAGCCTTATAAGTAATCATTGTCTGAGACTTTGAATATTTGGTCATTGCAATAAATACATTTTGCTTTTGGTCTTAATGCCATGAAACTCTGTCAGCAATCAGAGGAGGGGACAGATTGGGGGGAAATGGTAGAACTTCCCTAAAAAAAAGAGAATAAAGTAAGGATGAGGGGGATGAGGGAGATGAAGAGAGCACAGGAGGAATCAGATGGCGGTGAGTTCTAATGAAGGAAAGCATTTTGTCTGCATGCACACATATATGTTGAGTGTTTTTTGTTTGTTTGTTTGTTTGTTAAGTTGTTTCACTTTGTTTGGGTGAGGATCCATGCGCATGAATACTTCTCTGTTCCCATTAAGATCTTTCCATAGACGTACAGGGTAGGGGAAGGATGATCTCTGCTCCAAAATCTTAAGTAGAATTGAGGCAGTTTCTATGGAGAGGTACAACACAAAGAAAGTAATCTCTATACAAATCCAAAATAATAACATAATCTATCATAATAATCTATCAGTTAGAATTAAAAGATGTTCTGGTTTTGTGACTTTCATTAGAGGTAAAAGCAATCAGTGTATGTTTTACCCCAGTGAGTAAATGATTATTTTGAATGTTATTTTTCATACCAAGGATGTCAGACCTCTACTTAGAGCATGGATTATTCTTTAATTACTTTCTAAGGCCATGGGAAGTTCATTATCAGAAGTGAAACTACTTTCTCCACAAAGTAACAGATAACTCTGATATGGAGGATTTTTGATTATGATAATAAATATCTAATTCTCCTGTTCCTCTTTTACAAAGTTACTTTCTTACAGTGTAACAGGACAGTCTGTACACTGCTTATATTTCAACAAACAGATCATGCTTTTTGATACTTAGTCGGTGGCCCACCATGTCTTTCTCCACGTCCTTCACAAAGAGTGATGGGTTGCTGTATAAAGCTGTGTCAAACATTCTCCGGAAAAATGTCAAGAAACTTCATCCCACTATTTAAGGTGATGATTCATATGATTATAATAAGAAACCTTAACTTGTGTACCTTGTTTCCACTCTTGGTCATTCTGAATGTTGGATTTTTATCCCAAAAAACAGATGATATTCTTGATAATAAAAGTGTCTCTCCTCTCCTCCGTGCTCCTCCTTCACAAAGGGCAAGGGATCTCTCTGAATACTTCCAGAATTACCCAGTAAATAGATGATGATTTTCTCTATTGAGGGAATGTCTTGCTTCCCCTCCGCTCTCCTCCTTCATAAAGGGTAATGGATCAGACAGTCACTTTAAGACCGGATCTATTCTGGACCATCAATGTGTCGGCAGTCCTCAAACCATCGCCCTTTTACAACCGTCAATACTAATAGCATCATCTACAGACAATTATTCCCATCGAAGCGCACGGAACAGCGAACAAATCAAAGCCAAATCAGATTATGAATGTAATGCAGTGTAATGCCCCCCCAAGAGCCAATTGATCACAGAGGAGAGACTTGTCAATCGCTGATGTCTTATTGAAACCTTGTAACTCCAACATCGGCATTTTCTGTATTTAAATATGAACTGAGTCTTTGCATGGTCCTTTATGGTTTTAGTAAGTTTCCCAGCCAAGGCCCCAAGAAATCAATGAAAAATGGTGGCATAATTTCATATATGCATGCTGCCATCTGTAAACAAAAGTTTTTTTCTTTGCTTGTTTGTTTTTCCTGTAAAGCTGACTTTTTTTTTTAGTTATGAGGTTTTCCGGCAAGGATAGCATTGATGGTTTAGAAGATTAAGATGGACTCTATGTAGAAAACAGCATTTTATATTTTTTCCACGTCCACATTACACACCGTTCTGGGAATATTAATAATTTGGTGTTTTCTATAAATGGTTCACTTGATGTCAATTAAGGGCACATGACCTGGGTCAATATTTTCTATGCTAAGTGCCAGTTAAGATAAAAAGATGTTTTACCATGTAAAATCAATGGTCTGATATGAATAACCTTGATGTCCGTTTACATAAATACAAAGTGGCCCACTCAGCTGCAATTACAAGGGTCTCTCTCTCGCTAAAACTTATTTTAGTTCAAAATGGGTTGTTTTCCCATTGGCAGCCCTTGTTGTAATGCGAGAGCTCTGTCAGTGCATGTCTCTGATAGGTGATTAGTCTGATCCTTTGTAAGTTAAGGGTGCTTCTTCATGGTGAATGAATTTAGAGTACTTGAGGTCAGTATGTCCCACACTGATTCTATTATCATATGTGGTCAATTTTGTGATATGATACCCTGTAAGTGCTTGTATCCTTGAATACATGTTCAGTCATGTATTTCATCTCATCCTAAAGGGGACTTTCTGGACTCATTTTTCACCTTTGAGCTAAGGACACTGTTCTGTACCTGAGCTAAGATCAAACTATATTTTTCCAGGTAAAATCAGCATTTTAATATGGACACTGCATCAAAATACATGATGAGACCCCTCACCTCTTTTGTAATGATTCAAAGTATCTGGTGTAGCATCAGCATCATTGTAATGACAATGATGGTCTGCTCAAATTTATATAAACCCAGATTCTTCCATCCAAAGTAAATGAGGAGAGATGAAACATCAAACAAACATAAATGCAGTTAAAAAAGAAATGTGTGTGTGAGAGAGAGAGAGAGAGAGAGAGAGAGAGAATGTGAGGGAAGAAATGAAGGACTGAAACGAAAAGACTTGGATCATTTCCAGCACTCAGCTTCTACAGTGCATTGCCACAGTACCACTGCAGCAGCTGAGCAGGAAAGAGGGAAATGTTAAATGATACAAATTATTTTTCCTTAATTAATTTGATTGATTGCCAGGCATTGACGTTGAGAGGAGAGGGGGAGAAGTGTGTGAAGGGAAAGTTTGCGCAGACATCATTAGTTTTTCCCCATTTAAAGATTAATCAGAAGAGGCTGGGCTCTTTAATTCTGTCATTTGTATATTTAATGGGCTGCTGCAGAATCTATGGGTGTAATTAGCTAGCTGCCGCGTTCTCATTAATACGCCAGGCTCTGATTAATGCCAGCAGAGAGCTAACATGACTGGAGTTATTCAGGTTATGTTGTGTAGATGATTACACACAACCTCCACTGTTTACAGAGACAGAGAGAGGAGAAACAATGCAATAACATATGAAACAATACTACCTGATAAATAAGACTCCATTTAAAACTGTAAATGGTTAGGTACTGCTACTTGTTCATTTACAAGGAATTACATAAATCCCCTTTTTTGTTTGTTTTCAGGCAGAGGGACGGGGAAACAGTACAACATAATGTATACTGTATGAACAATAAACATGTTTTTTTGTTTGTTTGTTTGTTTTAACTGATACAACTCAGGCTTGACAGAGTAGCAGTGCTTGTTGGTTGTGACCTGTACTAAGGTGTATGTGTATAAAGTGCTCTTGGAAGTACAACCAGTAGAAGCCATAAATACACCATTAAAAACAGATTAAAAAAAAAAAAAAAAGTCAGATAGAAAGACAAAAAGATTGGCACTTAGTGCATTATCTCCTGGATGAGTTTAGCAGCTTCACAGCCTGCTAAACTGACTGACATCACATACCCATTCCACCAAAAACAAGATTTACAAGAACTTTACCAAGCAAAAATACTCGCTGAATCCTTAAAGTGTTTTTTTTTTTTTTTTTAAACCTTCCCAAATACTGCTTTGAATTGAATGTTTGTACTGTTTGCCTGACATCTTTAATTTATGCTGCAGATGAAGCTAATGATTAAACTCATGTAGCCCTTTATCGGTGACACATTTTTGTCAAGTTCATAATAAATGCCCATTTCAGTTCTAGCAAGAAAAAAGAGACTATTGCCTTCACAAGTGATGTGCTTCTCGCTTTTGTTGGGGATAATATTTGTCAGATTAATTTCCTGCAAAGGCAAAGTAATTAATTTCTTTTAGACTGTTAAGTGACACTTCCAAAGCAATATTATATTTATAAATGCTATAAATTGTATAGCGCCTAATTGAATTATGAAGTTTTATTTGATTTCCTGCTTTTAATTGCTGATAATCAAATTTCATCAGCTATTTAGCATCAAGCATTTGCACTTCTTTAAAGGATGTTCAGGTCCAGGTGCTTGTGTACACTCTTGTGTGTTTGGATATGTGTGTCTGAGAGGATGTGCATGAGGGCATGCTGGTCTTTGCATGTGTGAGTGTGTGTGTATGTTGCATGCATGTGCTTTCACGTGTATTTGTAACAGAGACACCTGTCATGCTGTGGGTCCAGGTGTGTGTGCTGATGCCTCTGAAGTGGTTGTCAGTGTGAAGTGACACAAGTCCCCCGGGGCCAAGCTGAATGCTGAGCACAAGTAGTGTCACTTAGACTCTATACACTCGGACCAAACACCTTGGCCAAGCATGTGTTGACAATCTCTGCCGCTTGTTCCCCATCACTCAAACGCACACATACACACTCACTCACACATTTTATCACACAGAGCATGGCATTTAGCAGCTCTTCTGTATTGTATTAGTTGGTTCGACAATAAAATATAGATGAATATAGGGCATGCTACACACTCCTGCAGAACTCCCCGCCCACACACACAGACACACACACACACACACTTACACGCACACAAACACAAAGCTTATACACACACCGAACAGTCAGTGACCTACATCCTGTTGTTGAAGTGTGGACTTTCCATTGAATGAGGTCAAAGAACAATCTCATGTTTCTTCACACTGATATCAGCCCTTTGGCTACTGTGGCATCCGGGCTGCACCTCTTTTGCTCGCTGCAGCTGAAAACTTTAGATTTAAAGACCAGGCTGCTATAATACAAAAATAAGGATGATGCATGGAATTTAAACTCACATTCTGAAGTGCTGAACCCACAGGTGTTTGCTTCCACAAATCTGGGATACACCTTCACTCTGCCCGTGGAAAACCCCAGTGTTTAACTTACAGTGGTGTACATTTCAGTCACTCACTATGTTTACATGCACACAAGAAACCGCATTATTGTGAGTAACTTGATTATGGCAGGAAATCAGGTAATACATTTACATGTGTCACCTTACACTTATTAATCAAAAATTCCAGCATTCATGTGTATATCAGTATCTTCGTTGTTCCCCTGCATGGAAAGCCATTCAGAAATCTGAGCAAGAGTTTACATGGCCCAATAATTGGGTTTACTCCAGCAGAAATACAGCAGTAAAACAGGTTTCATTTAATCTCTTACCCTGATTTTGGAAACCGTCTTTCTCATTTGCATGGCATCAGCCAGCCAAAACATGCTAGTCAGATAACTACCTGTATGTGGCAAATACCCCGATTGTTTAAATGCATCTGAAGTGCATGTAATCTTGTAGAATGACATGTAGTGATGACTATTTTGCATTCGTAAGATATTTCCACGCAAGAGATTTCTGTCATAAGTAATGTGAATATGATGGCCAAGCAGATGGAGTAAAAATTAAGAGCTAGAACAGACAGCTAGAAAACAAAACACTCATTCTACATCACAACATCACTTTATCCAAAATCCCAGGTGATAGCAATATATGTGTGTATCCCCAGCCCTCCACTAAAGTAGTAAGTTCAGGATATTGTAGCATTAATTAAGCATTATTTATTTATTTATTTACTTGTCTATTTATTTATTTTCTATAGGAAACACCAAGACATGCGCTGTGAGTGACCGTTTAATGTGACTTTGGTTGTTGCACTCGGTTGTTTTGTATTGTACCAAAGTTTTGTGCTGATAAGGCAGGAAACAATATGGATGCTGATGGTGCTTCTCCAAGGTCAAATCCTTAGAGTGTGTGTGAGTGCCCCTTGGGCCTGTCCCATATGTTTGCGCGCATGTGTGTGTATGTGTGTGTGTGACATGTACCTCCCTTGTCCACTATAAAGAGAATGGTGGCTTGTTATTTGCATTGCAGTTCACCAAGGATACCAATATTATGGATATCAATACTGTTGACATCAGGGTTGGAGTAGTGTCTGTGGGTGTGTGTGTGTGTATTGGGGTGGGGTGTTAAACAACGGCAGAGATAGACATAAAAGACAATTAGAGGGGGAATAAGAGAAAGAGAAGAATTCACAGGAGACGAGAGGGGGAGGAAAGGAGAATGAAAAGGTCGAGAAAAAGAAGAGGAAGGTTAAATGCAGAGAGAGGAAAGAAAGGAAGGAATGAGAGTATGACAGAGAGAGAGAAGGTTAAAGGGGGATAATGTAATGTCAGATATCTGTCATGACTTCACTCGTCTCTGCCGTGACAAGGTCATGAATGTAAATGACACATGCCTGCTGGATGTACAGAATGCAGGTCTGATGTAAAGAACATCTTTGTCTGTCTTTTCTCAACGCTGCCCTGCCAAGAACCATGCTTTCATTTACAGGTAGACTGGCTTGGATATGAAAACTGTGTGAAATTACTGCTTATATATTCTGTTGGTAATCAATGATTATGTGCACTGCAGAGATGGTAAAATCCTAAGGAGATACAGCGTATTCCCATTCTTTCAAAATCCAAGGAGCCTGTCATCTACCCATTTTCTCTACTCATATTCCAGTGATTTTTCACACAAACAGTCTAACCCCAGGCTGAATTGGAAGCAACAAACCCTCTGCCAGTTTGAGCTAAAGCAAATAACATATTGATATAAAGCTATATGTTCTTATTTGTATTATTTGTTTGACCTGCACTGCCAGTGTAAGCTGTGTTCATAGGTCGTATATTCCTATATAAAAGCTTTTAAAGCCAGCTGAGTACTTTTAGCAACAATACACTTACATAATTTTTTAGAATCATGAACATGAACAAATATCACATGCATACGTTCTGCCTTCGTATTATTAGATATGTACAGTTTGTCAGTCGATTCCCTCTTCTTCTTTTATTTACTCTGTCTTGTTTGCCTTCACTTCTTCTGGCATTGCAGCATGTGCCAACATGTGCCATCGCCTCTGTCTCTCTGCCTAATATGCCTTCTCTCCGCTGTGCTCCATATAATGGCCCTTTTCAATTGCCAGTGGAGAACCTGGGACTTCCCTTAATCTGGGGCTTGCTAGAACCTGTGAAGTTCAGGTTCTGCCTTTTTTTCCCTTTCCACTGCATGGAGAACCAACCATGAAGGGTAGGAGGAGCTCCAGGCTTAATCTTTTGTAGTCTTTCTTTTTTTCGACTGTCTGCGCACTGGATGCTCTGCTTTCTCAGATGCGGTGAATTTTTTTAAATACTTTTTGAAATTGCTAACCACTGATCTATAAGATTTTAGTATAGATGTATAATATTTTTTTTATGATAGATCAGTGTTTTTAACAGCCGAGTTGAGATTCAACTGAATACTGTAAAACATCAATTAAAAGCCGAGTCAGTCTGCAGGAGAAAAGCCACCTCCTCTGACCACTGCTGCTGCAGTATAGCTGCCATGAGGAGACCGTTTTCCTGTCACATCCTGGGGACAGTGGTAGTGCTGCTAAATAAGCATCATTTTGATGTTTGTTAAAATGTGCAGATGAAGCATTCAGGGTAGATATTCTCATTCGTTGGTGTGCAGTTTGCATTGTTTTGCCTCTGTTTTTGAAGGTTGTTTTTTTCTGGCTGCTTTGTGTTGCAACCCTGTGATAGCACATATTTATGGAAGTGTTGCCAAGTCTCCGCTAGAACCAATCAAAACTACGGTCCCGCTAACTCCTCCTAAAAGTTCCTGGAAGTCAGATTTTAGTATCGTTTCCTGAGCGGGGACTAAGTCAGGGTCCAGGAGCTTAACCTGTATCCTGTCATGGTCAATGGAAACATTTTCAGAAGCCGTGAAATATCGTACACGGTGTGACACATCTCTGTAAGTTCTTGCAGTTGAAAAAAAAAGAAAGTGGGACCTCTATGGCCACATCTGTATTCATCTTGAGTTGGCCCTGGAACTGTCTGACATCCTTCCATGTTAAGTGAATTCACCCAGGCTAATTATTTTGCTAACACCAGTTTCTGATGAACCCCAGACTACCTCCATTCAGCTCCTCAGATCTTCCCACACTTCTGTTCCCTTCAGAGACAGACAGAGCTGTGGAAACACACACACACACACACACACACACACACACACACACGCACACACACATCTAAAACCACATGCTCCATGTCGCTGTGTGGATCTAGTAGTGGATTAAGATCCAATCTCTGATCCAGAGTAACATGGCAGGGCAGCACGCTGGATGAATTCTCAGCTCTCTCTCTCTCTCTCTCTCTCTCTCTGTCTCTCTCTCTCTCTCTCTCTCTCGCTCCCTCTCTCGCTCCCTCTCTCTCTCTCTCTCTCTCTCTCTCTCTCTCTCTCTCTCTCTCTCTCTTGCTCCCTCTCGGTCTATCACTCACCCTGTGTGTGTGTGTGTGTTTGTGTGTGAGTGAGTGAGAGGAAACTGCTGGTCTCACTATCCACCACTTTCCCACATTAAAGCTTTGATTCATAACACTGTATGTAACAACAAAGGAGGCACTGCCACCACTTGAAACAGAGGCAAGACGCCAGTTTAGGACGACAGACTAAATACTTTTTTGAGAAATGAGGTTGAAAAACATTGCCAGTAACAGAGGCATCTCTGAGTTGTTCTTGTTTTTTTTTTTTTTGTTTTGTTTTGTTTGTTTTTGTAATCATTGCCCTAAAGAAGACATGACATAATACTATTAAGTTCTTCAGAAAATAGAATGTCTTCAAGTGAATTATCTAAGCTTAGAAACCTTTGTATAGATCACTGTTTTAAATTGAAAATGCAGCACAGCAATCTGCTGGAGGCCCTGCCATGGTTAGGGACCAAAACTGCATGAAAGGTCCAATTCTTGGAGGTCTCCACATGGCAGGATCTCCAGTTATATTTTTTTGTTTTGTTTTGTTTTGTTTTTTGATTTTTGTTTTTTGGGTTTTTTGAGGCTCCAGTTTATACAATATATTTGTTACAAGTTTAGTCATTTACTGAGATTTTTTTTAATTCCCATAACTTTTCTATTATCTGAGATAGGAGACAGTTGTGGTTTTAAAAGACAGAAGTAAGAGATTGGAAGTGATACGTGGTAAAATGGAGGAAGCAGGCCAGGCTGCTGTTAGTTTTCTGAAGCCTGTCGGTCCCTGAAGCATCTTAGAAGTGAGATCATCTCAGACTGTTGGATTATTGTGGAAATGAAGTGAGCTTAGAGCTATGGTGCTGCTGGGAACCAGGCAGCTTGATGGAGATGTACGAAGGAATACACACACACACACACACACACACATTCTCTCTGTTTCTTTCTTGCTCACACACACACACACATGTGCTTATGGACTTCAAAGTTGTCAAGTTGACTGAAGAGAACACTAGGCCATACATGACAGTTCTGAGAAGAGGGCTTAGTTTGTTATGTACTGATGTGTGAGCGTGTGTGTGAGTGTGTGGAGGGGTGTTTGAGGGTGTGTGAGCGTGTGTGTGAGTGTGTGGAGGGGTGTTTGGCAGAGAGTAGCTGTGCACTGCTTAAGGGGTTGAAGAAGTGAGTGAATGTGCGCTGGCCTAAATTTCGAGCCTTTTGGCCCAAGTCTTTGGGTCAGCCAAAGGGGCATAGCATCTTTTATTATTTATTTACTGATATATTTATTTGTGTGATTGTTTATGTATTCATCCATTCCATCATGATGAAGAAAAACAACACCTGTCAGAATTTTTGCATGGTTAACCTCACCGTTCACCCAGATCACCACCTGGAATAGTGGACATGACATGATGATGATGAATACATTAATCTAAAGTTTTGGCTGGCATGGCTGGATTGAAATTGTGTTGGGAGAGAGACTAATTTTGCCTTTTTTAGATAGTTTTTAGATAGCAATAAAAGAACTGAGACTGGAAATGCTGGTGTAGGAGAGGAGCATGAGGATGACTGGAAATGCTGGTGTAGGAGAGGAGCATGAGGTGTGACAGTGTTGAGTTTAAGGCATTGTGGTCACATGATCACACGTTCAGTCAGCATTCAAGACGACCAACTAATGGAATTATTTTAGTCGAATTTCCCTTGCATTTCAAATTTTACTGAATGCGAATATTGGAAAATGTAATATAAGCGAATATAAGTGAAGAGCTCATTTGCAAAAACAGATATCTCCATTTGAATTTATTAAACCTTTTAAAACTTTTTTGAATTTTATTAAAATTTACTTTATATTTATTTCTATTTTTTATATGTTTATTTAGCATAATTTTTATTATCCTAAGTCATCCTTTGTGTGTGTGTGTGTGTGTGTGTGTGTGTGTGTGTGTACGTGTGTGTACTCCAAGCAGTATCAGTGAAAAAGGTGTATTCATTTTAAGAATGGCTTTTATCTGTTTTTGCAAATGAACTCTTCAAGTGTAGAATATACTGACATGTTTTATATTTTGAAAAAGCTTTGGTCTAACATTTTTATGCCTGTAAAATATGTCAACATTTAGATTTGGGAATAGCAAGGCTACAAAATAATGCACCATAATAACCTATTTCAGCTAGGTTATAGTATATTTAAAATTTGCATAACAGCTTTGTAGTTATTTCATGGCACACTGAAAACACTAATCTTTATGTCAGTGTCTGTTTACTGAGGGGGATTTTTGAATTAAATATACACCTAAAAAAAAAAAAAAACAGTTTTAACAATTCAAATGTTGTTTATTGTTTGATATAGTAACTAGTATATCAACATCATACAGGTATTAAACATTTGTTTTGGACTGCTGTTTAAGTGTTACAGAGTAGCGAATATTACAGGGTAGCCAAGTTGATCGCAAAATATATGCAAGCAAAGATTTTGACAAGACGCATCAGATATTACTTTTTAACATGTTTAAATTCAATCTGAGCTGAAAATTTGTACTGGATGTACATTGTCCAACACTGAAGGAGTTATTGAGAATGAATGAATGAAAATGAACACATTTTTGTTTTTCTCTTGCTCTTTCCCTCTCTCTCCCTACCTCTCCCTCTCTATCTTTTGGTTTTTATCTCATTCTGTTTCAGGTGTTGAGTTGAGTTTCAGGACTCGGGCCCCGAATGGCCTGTTGCTGTGTGCCTTCTCTCCAGGGAATCAGGATGAGTTCCTCGCTCTGCAGATAAGAAACGGGCGGCCGTACTTTCTATTTGACCCACAGGTAGGGAACAAAGTTTTACTTAACTTTCAGGTTTGACATGGAGCTCCCTCTTGAAGTTGCACAATTTCACAATCTCACAATCACAATCTTTCACAATCCCGTCAGTTTTGGAGCACAGCAATCTGCTAGAGGAGATAAATGGCAAGTTTCATCCTAAAGTCAGAAGAAGTCAGTTTTAAATAAGGAAATCAGTTTGAGATTTGAAGAAGACTGGAGTTTTATGGATTATCAGGCAAAATTATTCAGTGTTGTGCCGAGATGCTTGGAAAGTCGGTGGTTTAGGAAAATGTCTTATAGATTAGTGCATTACAAGGCATGGTGAGGGGTTGATCTTGCTTGCCACATCATATTGATCTTAACATACTGCTAACACTGAACAACAGGGGAGAGGATAATCTCAATATTCTGCACATCATCAAACCAAAAAATGTGCACGTAAGGTGATCCTGCCCATAACTAACCACTGAAAGGGCTACTAATCCATATTATATTGTGTTATTATTGGTCTTAGGCTGATATTTAGATTACTTAGCATGCAGTGTGATACCCAGTTTTCTGTGTTTTATATGCACCATCAAGGCCTGAAGTGGAGAATGTATGTCCCCAGTTGTTGAGAGGCGTGAGCATCTCAGTTTCGTGTGTTTTATTTTTCTGTGTGAGATTATAATATTATCAATTCAGCAGTGTGTCTGCTTGTGGCCATTCAACCCCAATTATGACTTCTCATCTCATAAATTCTTTCCATCCATATGCTCTCATTAGTCTCTCTGCCTCACCACATAATTTCTTTCTTCCTACTTTCCTCCCTTGCTCACCTTTACCTGTCTTTTCTCTCCATTTTCTCTACCAATCCATCTTTGTCTGTCTTTTGCTCTCTCTCTCTCTCTCTCTCTCTCTCTCTCTTGCTCTGTTTCTGTTCTTCATTCTCTCTCCCTCTCTCTTTACCTCTGTTTCCCTCTTTCTCTCTGTCACTTTTTCTCTGTCTCTCATCTAATAAATGTGATCTGCAGCCCCTCATTGGTTTCTCTCAGGGAGAGAGGGAGAGGGGAAAAAACTTTGAAAGTGTGTCAACGTTTGAATTGGACTGCAATTAACTCATTCCCCGCAGTCACCACGCGTGAATACCAATTGCAAGCTAATTAAGCTTTGTGCCCGTGCGCACACGCATACACACACAGCCCTGCTTCCCTTATCCATCCATACAGACACATGTAGGAGGGTTAAAGAGTCAACGACTTCGATGATGAAAGTGATGATGGGAGATGATTACACACATACTTGCATGAGACCACCAACTAATTACACACACACACAATCACACCCACACACACACGCACACACACACACACACACACACACACACACTCCCCCTCCTAACCGACCAATACTTGTAGGTATCAGAAAGTCCCCAAAATGTAAGAATGTTTGTGGCGTGCATCTTTGGTTTTGGATACACATCCTCGCTGATTTAGCTTTTGTCTGTCTTTCTATGTGTGTGTGTGCGTGTGTGTGTGTGTGTGTCACCGTTTGTTTGTTGTGTATGTACATGAGGTTGCATAGGTGCATGTGTGTTACAGTGTATGTGTGTCTTCTCCAACCCAGCTGATTCCTTTGTTTAGGCTAGTTTGTGGTAATTAACAGTGGGAGTGGTGTCACGGCTTATTAGTGTTCCCCTAGATACATATAGCTGGGCCCATTACTTCCCCCCATTAGCCTGTTGAGCTAGCCTAATGGGATTACCAGCGCAGGGGGGCTAATTTAGCGTGACACAGGAAACTGATACGCTCATAAATACGTGCACATTTGAGCTGCCACACACACACACACACACACGTACATGTGGGCACCTGGGCGGGCACAAACACTCCCACTCACATGCATAAGAGGTAGAGGCAGAAACAGTACAGTTCATTTGCTGTCACAAACTGTTTAACACACATGCTAACACACACGCACATACACACTGTATACTTTCTAATGATTTAGGTATGTTGTGTTTTAAGAGTTGCTGGCTGTCTAGAAAGAAATGTGTAGTTACTAGTACCTAGCTGTCACAGGCCGCGATACTGTGATACACACTTTGTCACTCAGCGCACGCATGCAGTTACAGACACACACACAATAGTTAGCTGTCACTGGCTGTTTAACACACTGGCTGGCACTGGCGCACTCACACACTTAGACAGGCGTACACACAAAGTGTCATTTAGCTGTCACTAGCCATGCGTCTTGTCTTTTTCTTAGCTCTGTAATATTGATGACTATCAGCAAACCGGAGGAGGTCTTTGTAATTATACGATGACTCCAAAGAATGAAAACATTGTAACCTTAAACAACAGGTGCTGGATAAAATATGGATTAATGAGGAACTAGAACTCCTCACTTGACTGTTGCCCTGAGTTATATCTTTATTACAACCCAAAGTATTGCTCACCAATAATACTTTTTAGCAGCCCCAAAAAGAGAGAGACAGAGGGAGGGAGGGAGGGAGAGAGAGAGAGAGAGAGAGAGAGAGAGAGAGAGCGCTTTATTAAACAAAATAAGACAGAGTGGGAAGTTACTATTAACCACAAATCAAATAATGGAAGATTTTGGCTGTGGCTTGTAAGTTTGTCTCCACTATTGGTTGTTGTGCCAGAAAAACATCTATATTTGTTATTTTGCCTTTATTTTATCAGGTAGTCCCATTGAGACTAAAAATATCTTGGCCAAAGTAGCAGCCATGCAAAATCATAACAAATTTACAATAAAACATAAAGACAGTTCCTCCATTACCACATTATTTATGATGTCCTCAAATTCATCAGTGGCTATAAATGTTTCTAAATTTAGATCTGTTTGTGAATTATTTCATGACTAACATAATAAGGAAATCCAGTTTTGGGTCAAAACCCAGGGTACATTAAAAAACACCCAATCATGTGCATACATGCACTGTAAGTGTGTGTAATTCTTGTTTTGGTGTACATAGATGAGTGTGTGTCATTGTCACTCATATTCCTTTCAGATTAATATGTAAATATTTCTGCATTGCGCAGATTACATTATCAGCTTCCTAGAGTGATTGCCAAAGGAAGTGTCACACTTTTCAGAGCTGACCTTACTTTGTGTGCGCGCGTGTGTGTGTGTGTGTGTGTGTGTGTGTGTGTGTGTGTGTTTGCTATACTGTCATTATTGTCTAACTTTTGCTGTGTATGTCTGTATGTGTGAAATTGTGTGTGTTGTATTTTTCCATGTTTTGCCTTCTGTGTTTCTTTGTCCCTGTGTATTTAGCTGTGATTGTTGTATCGGTCTCCACTGAATATGAATATGCTTCGACATGGTCAGGACCCCTCTGCAACAGAAAACAGGCATTTCAGCATAATACAGCACATCTTAATGTATCGGTTATGGTAATAATCCACAGAATTTTCATTTACTTTAATGTCGGCCTTGCTACTGTGCATCACTGGTTCATATAAAACAGTTGTGGTTCAACCTGTGGTCAACTCATGAAAGCCTTTACATTTGCTGCTCTTAACATCTAATGCAAGGTTAGGTTTTCCCAGGAAAAATCCTCTGGTGCACAAGAAGTGAAGCAGTAGTGATTCCTGTGGATTTAGCATGATGATAATTTGGTTGTTGTAGAGGAAAAGAACCACAGCAATAAACACAAACAAATAAACAGACAAACAAGAAAAAGGATTTGTTTAATTACCACATTTTGATACAATACACATTAATACCATGCATTATAATGTGATAGGTTGTGATATGGCAGGATTTGATGCTATGTTATACTATGTGATATAGTATGATATGTGTTTACTGTTCCATTGGATTTGTCCTGGACAGTGACCTTAGTTTGAGATAAAATGTAAGATATAACATAAACAAATAAAACATTGCGATACACCATACACAATAACACATTACCCTGTTAGATCTTACTTACATCCATCTGCTATCTGTGCACTGACATGCAGATTTCACACATACAGGACAACCCCTCAGTTAACTTTGTCTGTCTTGGGTTTTACCTCTGCCAGCTCCTCCCACCCCTTAAAATGCAGTGCTATATATTGAAATAGAGAGGGAGTGCGGAAGGGGGAAAGAGATTGGGAGATAGAGAGAGACTGAGGGTTGGAAGGTGAGAGAATGCCAGGGTGAAGGAGAGCGTGGACAGTCGATCTGAATGTCATCCAGTGTAACTGCACAGCATCACTTCATCCAGTGTGTCCCTCTGCTCTCCATAAGAGATTGACTCCACATGCACACTTGCATTTACACACATACATTCTTGTTCATTCAATCTGTCTCTCACATACACATATGCAAGCGCACACACATGCACACACATGCACACACTCACACTCTGCAGGGGGTTGCCAGGTGTAGCTGGGAAAGCCACAGGGGCAGCACTTTGGGTAAGTGCTACTTATCTGGTGCAAGTAAGTAACAGAAGTGTGTCTGTGTGTGTGTGTGTGTCTGTGTGTGTGTGTGTGTGTCTGTGTGTGTGTGTGTGTGTGTGTGTCCGTCCATCAGCTTCCAATATCAAATAGAGTATATTAAAGAGATAGCATTGAGGGCATTGGGGCATTCCCACATACGCATGGATAAACACCCTGAGTCCAGTGCTGTGCAACTCAAGTGCTCCCTGTAGGGATGATACTATTGTCCTTGAGGGTTTTTACTCAATAGAGGTTTGTGTTTCATATGGTCACACACACACAGGCACACACGCACACACAGACACTGCTGCTGACTGTATCTGCTTGCCTTATATTTTTTAGTGTTGTTACTTATGATAGAAAGTCACTGTAATTATCCGTGAGAGAGAGTGAAACTGTGCGTGTGTGTAATGCTTGTGTCTACAGTACAGTTAGGTTGAACTGTTTTTGGAATTGACAAAGATGTCATCATCCACTGAGCCAATGGCTAAAAGTTTTCCTCCAGTTGTTGTCCATGTTGGTGTGTTCTGATTCTGGCATCACATCAAAGGAATTCAAAAACAAACAGGTGGATAAGAGCCTCAATTCATCAATTTTCTAACCATACAGCGGTGGATTAGTGTGGCCACAGCCTTACTTCGGCAATTTTCCTGCCCAGATTTTTCCAGACTCTCATGGAAATATCACTGGGAGCCATTTCTTTTAAATAATTTATCTCTATGTAACTAAAGCTGGCATTGTTAGTGATCATGATATCATATGTAGGTTTGAAAATCTTTATTAGGAATAAACCCTTGAGATGTAACTCCTCCTTACGTTTTCAAGGGGGTCATTTACCAAACTAAACATTGAAAAAAAAAAAATCAAAATAACACAATAATTCAATGATACCAAATGTGACCAATAAAGAAATAAAATGAATGCAATAAATATCACACAATAAGACACACAATATCAGGGGATCATACTCCAAGCAGACCATGAAAGTGGATCATTCATTTGTAGATGGTATATATATTAATGCCAATGGTAGCATTAACAAATAAAGTTATAAAACATAATTACAATCATAAAGGTGTTACTATGGGCATGTACAATTGATCCCATAATAAGCAGACTGGGCAATTTTAATCTAGTGGAAAAATTATATGGATTAAATATTAACAGGTATGTCAATGCAATCACACAGAGCTTTAAACATAAAGGCTATTGACTTGAAATGTCTACATTTCAAAATAAACTGCAGCCAACATAGTCTTCCACAGTAGCGTGGTTCACAGTTTTACTCTTTTGTTAACTCTATCAAGGTTTTCTGAGCATACATGTTCTTCCCTGATTTCCTGCAACACACCTGGGCAATGACAGTTTTCTCACTCATTGAGCCACTTGGCTGCCAAATGCCTTGCTTAAGGGCATCTCAGTGGTGGGTGTTTTAGGAGGGGAGAGTGTACATACTCCCACTGCCTACGTGTGTCCCAGCTAGGTCAGCGGTTTAAAACTCTGTGTGTGTGTGTGTGTGTGTGTGTGTGTGTGTGTGTGTGTGTGTGTGTGTTACATGTGTCTTAGAAAGAGATAGAACCCTCCCTTGTTATATTGTTAAGTAGAGCTGTCAAGTAATGATAGTAAAGATGTCAGAGGCTGATATACTCTGGCATTCATACATTTATTGATCTCATCATTAAATCTTCATCTGTGTGTGTGTGTGTGTGTGTGTGTGTGTGTGTGTGTGTGTGTGTGTGTGTGTGTGTGTGTGTGTATGTGTGTGTGCCCATTATCCTTCTTTTATCACAGTACTTTGCGCACTTGCTAAAAGCTGATCACAACAGTGATGTCATACTTAATAGGCAGCAGAAAGCCCTGTAACAACACTTTGATGTTTGTATGTTTGTGTGTGTTGGAATTCCTTTGAGTGTGTTTGTCTTTGTGTGAGTGTTGTGTGTGTGTTGCTGTTGCTCTCCTGACAGGAGAGACATGATGAAGAAATAATTAAAAATCCTCCAAAGTAAGCAAATCTGCAAGTGGTTACCACGAGACAAAAAGTCATTGAAATGTCCTCAGAACTATAATAATACAAATGTATGTAAATTTCTTTCTGTGTTTTATGTGTGTGTGTGTGTGTGTGTGTGTGTGTGTGTGTGTGTGTTTAGGGTTCTGCGGTGGCTGTGAGCGTACGTGGTGATGGAGGCCGACGCTACAACGATGGACAGTGGCACAGCGTCATGGCAACAAGGCGAGGGGCCGTGGGAACAATCGTTGTTAACAATCAATACAGAGGTAACGCTTCTCATATTCATACCGACCACTGTGTGTGTCTGGCTTGCACCTGCGTGAGAGCAAATGCAAGTGTGTGTGTGTATGTGTGTGTGTGTGCGGTGCACATATACAGGCTTGTACATAGTGTGAGAGACAAGCATGTACATGTGTGTTTCTATGTACTGTATGTAAATTCCCCAGCTCCACATAGAGGTATTATCCAGGTTAATCCCAGCCACTCTCTGTCTGATGAGAATAATGAGGCTTCACACAACCACACGCACACACACTATGCGTTTTTCATTGGTCTTTTGATATCTCTCTGTCTCTCTGTCTCTCTCTCTCTCTCTCTCTCTCACACACACACACACACACACATTATCATGTTCAATTAATTCCATTAATTTCTCTTTCTCCTCATCTGCCTTTCTGTCCAATTCGCTCCATTTTTGTCCTCACCCCATCCAATATCTCCCTTCTTCTCTTATTTATTATCTCTCTTTTGTGTCCTTCTGTGGCTTAACCACTCTTTTTTTTGTCTTTCCCATCTCCCCCCACCTCACTGCACTCACCCCCAACTCCCACACCCGCCACTACCAGGTAGTACATCGGCCCCCAGCGGCAGCACCATTATTGGTGAAAACACCGGGGTGTTCATTGGAGGCCTACCTGAAGACTTCAGTCTGCTAAGACAGGATTCAGGTGAGTCCGTTCCCATCCACCATCTTTGTAAAACATTCAAGATGTGAGATTTGACATTTTTGATTTGACTCGATTCATCCTCTCGTCTGAGTATTACTTGATAGCTCTTGATTATTTATTTGGTCATTTTAATTTTTGATTTACTTTTTGACACTGCTTCCCATTTGCATATGATAGGGATTGTATATCTTGTTCAACAGGTGTTGCCACACTGGGCATCATACCCAGGCCCTCTAGTTTGGAAATGACTTCACTAACTACTGCCTTCATAAAATTCATTAAACTTGTCAGCACTCCTTTTTCAGATGAAATATGCTTGTTGACATGCACTGATAAGCAGACTGGGCACTGACAGTTTGAGTCTCTGTAATTTACATTAACTTGGCTCTTGTGTTGCTCTGGTCCAATCAGAAACTTTGTCCAGTGCAGCTCAGTGATATTAGGCCAAGAGCCAAACGGTAGTCAAACTGCCAACATCCTATGCACAAATTGGCTTGGCATATTTAAAATTTTACTCTTAAATTTCAGGTTCTGTTCATTCACACATTGATTGGTAAAGACACAAAGAGCACAGAATAGGACTGAGCCTTGTATCATGCACCAAGGTGGTCGAAACCGGCCACTCGTGCAAACACAAATGTGCATAATCCTTGATCACTACTTACACTCGTACGCCTCTCCTTCCACTTTGATGCAGGCGCAAGTGAGAAAAAAACCTGAATGGGCCTGATGAAAATGCCACTTGGTAGATGTAATGTCCTACCAAACACGATTCACTGTCACCAAATCAAGCCCTCAGAATCGTAATGGTGTCCTTCCTTTTTGTCTGTCTCACTAGGTGATGCCCAGTTGGTGCGACAAGGCTTCTCTGGTTGTCTTAGAGACGTGCGTTTTAAGACAAGCGACAGCCCATCAGAGGAGTGGAAACGCCTGGACTGGGCAACTGCCACTGAGAGGGTGGCAGCCTACGAGAGCTGGGAGGGATGTCCTGTCCAAACTGTGGACGGAGCTCATTTTCTGGGTCAAGGTAGGAGCCAATCATATGTCCTGTTGTTGATGCATTTCATTGTAATAATGTTTGTTTTTGTCTGTTCATTTATTCCCCTATTTCACAACAATGCACACTGATAAAATTAACAACAAGCAAGACGAGAACAGCTTGATAAATGGCTTGTTGTGGGTGATATTGCAATTGCTGAAGACTACCTAATGCCTGTTAGCTTCCTTTTGGTTGGAGTTATCTTGAATACAGGTTTTATATGGGTAGGATGAGTGAGTGTGGAAGCCTACATGAAACAAATTGTTTACATAAGTGCTTGAGCTTGCAAAACAATGTCAAGTGGGTCCAGAGCATTTTTGGTGCAACAGTTGCTCTACTTTATATCACTTTTATGCTAAAGCTTTCATGCTAAAACTTAAATGTGTGAAACGAACACAGTTCTTCCATAAATATGCCAAATACAAGTTGTTCACCATCTTTAGTCCCTAACCAGATAATGAAATGGCATGTTGTTGATAATGATGTCCTCGTGTTCTCAGGTTATTTGGAGTTGAGCAGAGATGTGTTCAGTGGTGGAGAGAGCTTTGACATTAGTATGGAGTTCAGAACAGACCAGCTCAGTGCCGTGTTGCTCTTCACGTACAACACACACTCTAAAGACTACATGCTGGTACGTAGCACACACAGATACATGCGCACAACTTTAAAATGATCATTTGAATACTGAACATACCCAGAACACTGCATGAAAATTGCTGACAAAACATAATCACTTTGTTTATTGTGTGTGTGTGTGTGTCTATGTGTGTGTGTTTGTTCAGGTGGAGCTGGAAAGTGGTCTCCTCTCCTTTATTCTGTCTTGGGGAGGTCATGTGACTGAGCTCGTCTTGTGGGTGGGGCTTGGCTACTGTGACGGAGACTGGAACCAGCTCTCGTTGGCGAAACGCGGCTCATTAATCTCTGCTGCAGTCAATGACTGGGCAGAAGAGATGAGAGGCTTGGGAGGAGCAGCGAGGCTGAGAGTTGATTCACCAGTGTATCTGGGGGGCTTACCCACCACGCTCATACACCCTGCACTGGCCAGCCGAAATCACAAACACGGTGAGATTTAAATGCTCACACAAGAGCACACGCAACAACACCTGTCCTCCTGAAAAAAACAGTGCGCATAGGTTAAGCATTGAGGTGACAGTCCTATCCAACTTCATATAGTACAATGCATGTATAACAACTGAGTAATACCACCATCGCATCAATACTAGTAGTAGAGATTAGGAAGGAACAAGGAGACAGCACTGTGATGTAGAAAAAGTTTTGTTTTTCTTTTTATTATGGGTTACTTGGAGTACAGTTAATTTAATCTCGATCTACTCAATGTAAACGAAGACGTTTGGGGTAAGATGATACAACATTTGTACGTGAGGGCAGCAAGATTGTAATGTGTGTCAAGTGAACTTTGAGCAGGATGTCACTTCTGTAAACAAGAAGGCTTATTTAAGGTAAAGGGAGAGCAACTTTTCAGATTTACTGCTCTCCTCTCTTTTTTTCCTCTTCCTCTGACCCCCCTGTCTCTAGGCCTTGGTGGCTGCATAAGGGGTGTGACCATTCGAAGTGATGAAACCAAAACTGTCAGTCGGCCTGTTAATCTCTACGCTGCCACCCGCCGTTCTGTGAGAGTCAACCTCGATGGCTGTCCAACCAGTGAGAGCCGCTTCCACTGTCGAGGAAATGATTCGGTTTTGGTGTACACTGGGAAAGAGACACAAACCAGAGATTACAGCCTGCAGCCTTTCACTGGTAACGATCTCCTGTACACGAACACATCTGTACTCACCCACAGTGAGCAGTGAAGGTATAGGGTCTTTTTTGCTTGTGTCATTCGGTAGATTTACCGTACAGGCACCGCTAAGCTGTAGCAAATGCCGTGTTGAACGCCTTAATCATAATCTTCCTACACTGGAGAGCTTTCTGCTTCAATGAACCCAGAGAAAATCTTGCTTTAAGATATTCTGCAAGTGATCTTACAATATTCCAACGTGTTTTCATAAACAAAAAAGAAAAAAATATTGGTTGAGCTTTTTTTTAAATCATACCTAAACTGAGGTGTTTCAAAGACCCTGCTGTTAATCAACTAACTCTCAAACAACTCTCATGTCCCCTGTGCCCTGTAACCATCACCCCACCCCACCCCCACCCATGTGCACACACACACACACACACACACACACACACACACACACACACACACTTTCACCCCTCCAGAGTACTTGTACAGGTATGTGGCTTTGGCTGCAGGAGGCTGGGCAGCAGGACCTTGGGAGAGAGGACGCAGCCAAGGCACAGGTAAAACACACCTGCACAGAAGTCGCACATGAGCGCAGCCAAGCACATAACACCCACACACACACACACACACACACACACACACACACACACGCATACACACAGAGGATGCCTTGTTCAGTATCAATTCACATAAAAATCCAACAAATTAAGTTGGTTTTGTAGTGAGCTCCTCTTATCTCTGTGGCATTATTTGTCCTGTGTGTGTGTTTGTGTGTTGGAGTGTGTGTTCGTATCTGGCCAGTAGGTATTACAGTCAGAGATGAGATATGGCAGAGCGATGCCTTATCATAAGTGCCTCATACACACACACACACACACAGAACACAGAACAGCACCAGTGGGAGCTGCTTGCCCGACCACAGATGAAGAGGCTTTGTGTGTGTCTTGATATGTGTAGATAGCATGTTTGTGTATTGTGTACTGTGTATGTATGTCTGCCTCTGTGCAAGTGCACCTGTGCTTTTGTGCGTACCAGGGCTTAGTGCATGCCGGGTTTTTTTTTTTTCCTTCTAAGTGTTATTTATATCTTCATCAGTGTAGTGTGTGTGTGTGTGTGTGTGTGTGTGTGTGTGTGTGTGTGTGCATGGTTTATGTATTATACATGGTACAAAGCTTGTATAATCTGCTATAGCATCATTTTTATTCTTTTATCTAACCTCCGTCTGACACACTCTAATAGTATGAGAGATTGATAAGGCACATAAGTTCATACGTATTCCCAAGCCTTTGGTGTTAACATGCTGCCTGTGAGGGGGTGTGTGTGTGTGTGTGTGTGTGTGTGTATGTGTGTGTATATGTGTCTGATCCCCAGTGTGTCTGTCCTGTGCTTGATCTTAATTTACTCAAATGCACTTTGGAAGCAGCAGAACAGGGAGCAGAGTCCCTCTTTTTTTAATGCTGACTTTCCTCTTTAATGTTTTTCTTTGTTCTGAAGAGATTTTTTTGATGTGAAAGAGCTCCTTTCTCGTAGTGTATGAGACTTATCCCAGGCCAGTGATATTATGTGTGGTTGATGGCATGAGAGATTGATAAGGCCTCTATAAAGGGCATCCTAGTAAAAGGCTGTTGACCCAGAATGGCCTGTCTGGTCCCTGGTGGAATATAAAGCTGCTCTTTAGTAGTGAACGATACACTGTTAGGTCTCAGTATAGCATCCTGTGGGCAGAGAGAGGGACGGGATGAAGAAGAGAGAGAGAGAATAGGAGTGAGGTGGCGAGGGAAGGAGACGGGGAGGGAGGCAAGGAGGGACAGGGAGGAGAAGATGGAATTGGGGAGTTAAAATGGAGAGGAAAGGAGGAAGGAAATTAGTCAGCGGGAGAAAGCAAATGAGGGAGGGAGGAGGAGATAGAGCATGAAGCAGCTCTTAAGCTATTTTATGTCTCAATATATATTCCTGCTCAACATCTAAATAACACCACAGAAGACTGGAGGAGGAAGATGTGATAGATAGATAGATAGATAGATAGATTAAGTAGAGCAAAGTATTGCAAACATGCAAAAAATGGAAAGAAGTTTTATTTTGTAACCTTGGACATTGTTATTATGTTCATCATTGTCTTCCAGCAAAAAACTGTCATTTCACATCATGGAAAGTGACCAGGCTGTTAGTATCTTCAGAAATTTGAAATCAGCCTCAGCACCTGCTCTTGGGGACATATTTTGGGGGTCATATATTAATTTTCTGTGTGCTGTATGTTCAAATTTGGGTTGCAGAAACTAGTCTAGACTTTGTACTCCTTTGATTGGTCATGATTGACGCCAGCCCCTGCCACACCAACCGATAATGTATTCATCCTAATCCAGCTCGCGACTGTACCGCTGGTGCACCTCCACTTCACCATCGCCTTTGGTCACGAAATTACCAAAAATCTGTCGGTCACACCCAAGGGAGTTTGTGCTCTGAGCTTGCGTCACCACCTACGTTTGCACCTTGATTTACGAAAATAGAGCCCCAAGTTTAGACTGACAGCTGATCGTCTCTTGGACTAAGTTCAGCAGAAGAGAGGAAGAGGAAGATTTAAAGAAGGATGGAAGGATGGATGGAGATTGAAAATGAAGTCAGTCTGAAGGAGTGAAGCGATGAGGCGGCGGTGTGAGAGAGAGAGAGAAAGAGAGAGAGAGAGAGAGAGAGAGAGAGAGCTGGACCCAGCTACACCACAGAGGGTGTGAGAGAGAAGGTGGGGGTTGCAGAGAGGAAGGGAGGCTGATTGCTGTGAAATATAGCCCAGAATGAATGGCTGGCTGTATTAAATCAGTGCTGAAAAAGTTACAACTCTCATAAATACTATTTATGCTAATGGCTAGGTATGATTTACTAGGCCTATTAAAACACAGAGAAATGGGAGATGCTTTTTCTTTACCCTCATGCGCTCCCTACCTGCCGTTTTCTTTTTCTTTCTTTCATCTGCTTCTTCTCATTTTTTTTATTAACTTATTTCTTTTAGTTTTAGCTTTACTTTTTCTTCTGTCTTTCATTCTATGTCTTGCTTTATTGTTCACTGGTTTGTTTGTTTTGTTTTGTTTTTTTCCTGTTTGCTGATTAATGCTATTTTTTATCTTTATCTCTGGCTTTCTTTATCCGCATCGCTCTTCTTGTCTCATTTTACCGCTCTCTTTCTTCAGTACCCAGGCACGTCCCGCCCCCGATCGCAGCTCAGAGTGAGAGTGGCTTCAGTGCCAAAGTGACCTGGGCCCCGCCCACTGGTGATGTCAGAGGGGTCATTGACAGGTATGAGCTGAGGGCCTATGATCGAAACCGGCTGGATGCAGCGCCTGTTACAGCCGTATATCCAGCTGATGGAAATTTCACAGGTAACAAACATGAACACAAATAATCAATTTTCCACATATTCACAGCAGAGCTTGGCTGGACAGAGACTGATAACCATAAAAAAAAAAACTTGCAACTAAAACAAGACTATAGTCATATGAGGATTATCATGGGGAGTTAGTCCATTCATTCATGCATATGACTTAAACAGAAACGCATATTGTCTTATTCTTAGTTATGGCAACAGTAGCTTTATTACCCTTTACAGCTTTAACCCACAAAATAATGGAGACAATTTTTATTGTATGACAAAGTAATTATGCTTGTATCTGTCTTCCTGCATAAAACTCCAAGTGCACATCATTATGCATTTAAAACATTGTGATTTGGCTCTCAGTATCTCCAGAAGCATGAATACAGCTTAAAAGAGGATATCATCTGCTCTTAGTGGGATATTTGTGGAGCGATATATATATATATATATACACATATATGAATAAATGGGTCCACTATATTAATATGTGGGGCACTGTATAGGAAAACATCACTTATATTTCTTACCCATCCAGACTTTCTGCAAACACCCTTTATTGAGACCTCTAAGGACATTTCAGTCCTCACAGAAGTGTGTGTGCAACATATACACACTCTTTTTCAGTCACTTGCTTTCTCTCTCTCTCTCTCTCTCTTTCTCTCACACACGCACACACACACACACACACACACACACATACACACAGTGTCCCAGGCAACCCTGCTAATGTCCTCCTGGCAAGTCCCCAGCTTCAGTAGACTGTCTCCATTTGGAACGAGACACTCAGGACTACCCCAATGATGTCATACCCTGGCATCCGTCCTCTCTCTCTCTCTCTCTCTCTCTCTGTTGCTCACTTTCCTCCCTCTCCTCACTTCGTCTTTTACGATGATGATGATGATGTCTGCGTCCGCTGCTGCTATTCGTTCCTCCTCTCATCCACTCCACCATGTCTCCAGGCAAATATGAAGATGGGCTCTCTGTCTCTGTCTCTCTCGCTCTGCACCCCACTCCCTCCCTCTCTCTCGCTCTCTCTCTGCCAGACATTAAGGCCACCATGATAAGGCTTCTTGCTAATTTATGATGGCCTCGACACCTGACTGCAGAATTACACCAACGGCTAAAAAACACAGAAAGCAAATGAGGGTGTAATGGCGGTGGAGTGGGGCCCTGGCCCCTAATTGAATTAAAAGACATGGGTGAGCAAGGGAGAAAGAGAGAGACAGAGATGGAGAGAGAGGGAGAGAGAGATGTGGGGAATGAATGGGGACAGGGTGAGGAGAGGTGGAGGGGGACATGAGGAGAGAGTAGAGGAAATGAAAGAAAGTGATTGAGGAAAGATGGAGGAAACAAAAGCATGAAAGAGGCTGAGGCATCTGAAAACAAAACAAAAACAACTAAAAACAGGATTGAGCCTTTCCAGTGAGAATGGACTCCCATTCATTTGCAAAGTGTGATAAATGTGCAGGAATTTGTGTGTTGACACATCAGGTGTTGATGTGCTGCAGTATTTCAACATATTGTCATACAGCATAGAGACAACAGGGTGGCACATACACTGCAAGGAGACAGTGAAAGCCAGACAGTCAGGAGCACATTCACGGGGTAATCAGTTTACCCACCTTTATATTTGTGGACGAGTTTACCCAGCTTTTTAAGTCTGACATAAATTTTAATGACCTGTCATAGCACGTAGTGTCAAACTGCTGTGAGTTATGTGAGGATGGAAGGAGGAAGGAACAACATACATTAACGCGTCTGAAAGTATTATTGCTTTTACGTAAGTGGTTGCCTTATCATGATCATGAACTGAAAGTCAGGGTTTGCCCGCCTTTTCTTTTACCACAGCGTGTAAACATTACAGTGTGCCATTACAATGTACAGCACAAATGTTTAGCAAGGACATTTGGTGAGTGAGAAATTTTAAGGAAGAGAGGAGAGACGGAGAAGACGAAGACAGCGAGAAAGGATATGAGCGTATGAGAGCTGTTTTAAAATTCATAGTGCAACAGTGGAAGGAATAATAGACTTACAGATAAACACCAACAATAGTAAACTAAGCTGTCCCTGTGCAAAGCATAACCCAGAAATGCGGCTGTGTGATATCGTGCCTCCGCTTTTCTATTTGAGAGCATGTTTAGTAAATATTTTGTATGGCTGCTGAAGTGTTCAGACACTTAGCCAGCCTCTGCTTTCCACAGGGGTTTCCTTTTAAAACTCCAAAAAGTCTTTGAAGGGTGTTTAGCATTTATCTCTCTGCATCTCTCTCTCCTTCTCTCCAGGTGTGTTGTCAGGTCTGACTCCATTCACTCGTTACATCGTCACAGTGAGCGCCTGTACTCCTGTCGGCTGTACTGAGAGTCTTAATAAGGACAACACTGATGATGATGACGGGAGATGGAGCCTTACTACCCCAGAGGAAGGTACAGTACAGCTGTAAAACACACGCGCAAGCACACACCCTTAAATACGGACACACACACGCAGGAGACTAACTCACACTGAGTCATTAAGTATGTACACACAGTTGGGCAGAATTGTCGCCCTTTCTCCCTTTCGCTCTCCCTTTTCCAGCAGTGTTGATGAATGTTGGCTTCTCTTATTCACAGTGCTGTCCAACTAGACACACACTCACACACACACACATGGGACACACACAGAGGAGATGTATGGAATGTCACAGAGCAGAGGAAAGCGTAGAGAGGAGAGGGGAAGAGGTCAGGACAGGATAAACAGCAGCCGCGACAAAAGACAGAAGAAGCGAGACAGTCAGAAAGGAAAGGAGGCAGACAGATGAAAGAGAATGAGATGTATCACGATTTGGTGAGAGATGTTAAAAAAACAAAACAACAAACAATGAAAATGAGGAGACAAACATTTTTTCTTTTTCTTTTCTTGGAGGTGATGCAAGGAAGAGAATGGGGGAAAAGGAACAGTGAGGGAGAGAAGAGATATTTTTTTGCCGTCATTCAGTTGCATTAAGCTGTGTTGGGCTAACTGGCCTTGTTTGGGAGATAATGTGACGGCAGGGGTCAGTGCAGAGACAGCAAAAATCAATCTGAAGTTTTAAAAAAAATACAGATTACTGTATTGATTCTGACTGAGTGCAGAGAGTAGACATTGGACTATGTTAGACTGGAGAAACATCTCACTTAATACTCTATTTCTCTCTCTCTTGCTTCCAATTCACTTTTGGCTCTGCCTGTCTCTCACATACACACACACACATACACACACACACTTTTTCCCTTTTTCTTCTACATCCATCCCTCCATTTGCCATATGCTGAAGCCATCAATGCCATAGCCTGCATAATTTCTAAATGAAATGAAGAGTTTCATTTCAATAAGATGTATCCACAATTTTTAACCAACATCTGACACCTGTAATAGACTGATCAGCAGTATGACATTAAAACTCACTGTGATTTGTTTAATTTCTTTATTTAAGGTATTTGCTCACAAGCATTTGCTAAAATGCTTGTGATTTTTAAATACTGAGAAGTTAACACTGGATAATAATTGTTTTCTGCTGAATGGATCTATGGCACTTTTGAATCAAACAGTTGGAATATCTCATGTTTTGGTCCTAGAAGATTAGCTGATATTCCCCCGACTAATGACTTTATGATCTGACCACTTCAGCTCCACAAGCTGTCTCCGCTCCAGCTGGGGTCTCATCCCCCTCCGCTCTCTATGTTACCTGGGGACCCCCAGCAAGGTAACACTCACAGCAAATCTCAGCTACACGTTCATGTAAACACTTGTCACCTTATTTATGTGACAAAATGTGCACAAAAAGATCCTGATTCACAAATCACATTCATGTCCAAATCCTGCACTTTACTTTTTTTTTTTTTTTTTTTTTTGCTTTTGCTGAGATATTTAGCAATGAAATAAATCATAAATACCTATTGTACTAAATCAAAATCAAAGATAATTGTTTCTATGGGTAGCTACAATATTTATCTATTTTTATTGTGCACACGTGTTCACTAGATGAAGATACAACAGTTAAAGTGTAAATAGAATTTAACCACAAAAGTGCACATTAACATTACCTATTATAAAAATGTTAGGTTTATAACATTGCCCTCATTTCACTTTCCTTCCATTGTTAGGCCCAATGGACCCATTACAGAGTACATCCTCTATCACAACGACAGAATGGTCTACAGGGGGAATGACAGACAGCTCAACATCACTGGTGAGGGGAAGAGCGTGTGTGCATGTGTGTGTGCGTGTGCCACAGCCTCATCGTGACTGCGGAGGGACAAGGGCTCCGTGTAAAGAGAAGGGGAAGAGTGAAGAAAAGCAAAATGGAGTGGGGGATTAGCATTTGAAAGAGGAAAGAGCATCTCAGTCCATACCAAGGGAATAGCACTTTGAAAAAGAGTGTTAAACACACACAGACACACACACACACACACACACACACACACACAGTAGAATGAAGCACTAGAGAAACAAAGAGCACTAAACATGAGCACACATGCATATACACACACACACACACACACACACACACAGGCACACACACACAATTTGCTTTGAAAGCAGTCACTAAAGAGACTTAGACACGGGTTGAGACACATGTCACACCACTGAGACTAGATCATTGGCATGCTTTACCAGGACACAGACATACACACACACACACACACACACACACCACATACAAGACAATACAAGACTGACACAATCTCAGTGGAGCACATGCAGACACACACACACACACAGCAGTAGGCAGGAACGTACTCACACTCACATTCAGGAACATTCACAGGAGAGGTATATGGCATCTTACAAGAACAGAATAGATTATCAGCTATTCTCAGTTAACGCACACGCACACTGTTCGCAGTACATCACGCTGCTCAGGTGTGTGTGTGTCCGTGTCTGTGTGTCTGTGTCCTGGTGCCGTTAATGAAGGCGGGAGAGTATGTATCATCCATGCTGGGCTAATAATGCAGAGTGTCTGATGTTCACAGTGATTGGAAGGATTATGGACATGGTAATTATAGGGGCAAGAACAGATGATGTTACGGAGCAAGAGAGCGAGATTGAGACAGTGCGACAGATTGAGAGCAGTTGTGAAGCAGAGAGAAAGATCAACACTGAAAGAGATGGAAAGATTGAGGGGCAGAAAGGGAGCCGGAGTAAGAGAGAGGAGGGCCCCGTCCTGACGGGATTAAAATTGCAAGACAACAGCGGTGATGTAATGTTTTACCGTCCGCATAAGTCATTTCAATAGGCAGTCTGGATGGAATAGCCTGCACAAGCCTTCAGTGTTACTGGGCAAGTCTGTTCTGTTGTTTCCGGTTGCATTCACCAGCTGAAGACTTTTCCTGCCTGCCTGCCGGGAAATAAACACAAAACATAGCAAATGTCTTGAGCTCGGAAAAGTCAGAAACATGCTGAATAAGAGGACTCGATGCTTGAGTTCAGTAATGTCCATTATTGTCCTGATCATGCAAAATTCACATTTCTGTAAATGGCAATGGATCACCCGATATTATTCTCATTCACATATTTTTATTCAAACACTGACCGGCCGATCTGGATGAGTGAGACGGTGAGTGAGACAGTCTGAATTATTACTCGCATGTCCAGTAAAAATCACGGACATGATCCTGCCAGGCAATCCTACAATTACTGAGTTATGCTAGTAAAGATTATATTACCTCTTCCCCTAGTAGTACTAATCCTGTCCAGAGACTCTCAAAGACAGAAACTGATAGAGAGAGAAATTGTGAGTCAGGAGGTAAAGCAATCTTTAATGCGGTTCTGCCACAAGAGGTGGCATAATTCGCTCATTTAAATTTATGTTTATGAATCAGTGGTATTGTTGTCTGTGTGTTTCTGTGTGTGTGTGTGTGTGTGTCTTGCAGGTCTAGGTGTGTATTCCACCCATGTGCTGGTGCTGAGTGCGTGTACGTCGGCCGGCTGCACAAACAGCTCCCAGGTCACAATGTTAACCTCCCAGCTTCCCCCTGGGCCCCTGCAAACACCAACCCTTACCCTGCTGGACTCACGGACCATTCTGGTGGAGTAAGTACACACCTACCTGCATGCACACGCATACACTCACATATATACACACATACTTAAAAACCATGTTCACACTAAGCCAGGTTTAATTTAAAAATGTGTCTTTTCTCTCTATTTGGCCTTTTGTCCACACTAAACCTGTTTTTTTCCACCTTTTTTCCAGTATATTTAAATTTGAAAAAAAAAAAAAAAAAAAAAAAAGCCAGTCTGGCGTTGTAGTGTGAAGGAGGAAAACTGAGCTTTTTGAAAACACTGACAAAGGACTGTCATGTGATGTAGAGCTGCACATCATCACATGATCCAAGCTCTAGCCCTGTGCATGCTCGATAGGACACGATAGGACACTAATTATTTTGGGGCTGTTTCATGTGGACGGTGAGCTTTTGGAAAATAGCCTGAAAGTCCATGCACAGTGAATAAGGACACATGTACACACAAAAACATTTACAAACATAGATACTGAAAAAGGAACACACATATACACACACATTAGGACCCATAAAATTGCCACCAGACACTGTGCGCGACTCATGCACCATCTACAAATGTTCAGATAAGCCTGTTATTGGGAAGTGTCACATGCTGGGCGTTAACTGTGCACAAGTCTGACTGGACAAATTTTATAGACATGATGATGTAGTTATGATGCCTGTTGACATCGGGCATGCAGAGGGAGAAAGAGAGGAGTGAAAGGGAGGGAGAAGAAATAAAATATAAGGTTGTGAATGTCAGAGAGATATTCCTCAGTGCTCTCAGTCTGTGTGTGTTTTCATATCAGTGTTTTTAGTGATGCATTTACTCATGGCTAAGAGAAGAGTGTGTAAGCTACAGGGAGAGGAAGAGATGAGAGCGAAAGGGATATTGTGGCTGTGTGTGTGTGTGTGTGTGTATCTCATATGCCTGCTGTGTCCTCTTGTGTATGTGTGAAATACAAAAAGAGAGAAAAGGCGAGAGGGAAGCAGTGACCTTCTGCAGTTGTGTTTAGCATGCAGAATATTCTCCTGCACTTGACCTTTCACCTCTAGGGGGAGGGGAAAGAGGAAGATAGATCTCTGCACTATTTTATATTATGTTCATGCGCAAATGTCCCTGTTTGTGTGTGCGTGTGCGCGTTCGTGTGTATGTGTGTGCAAGAGTCAATCTGCGTGAAAGCCATTAGTGCCCTGACTGTCGCTTACAGTGGGACTCACCGCAGGAGGGCACAGTGCCACTCTCTCTCTCTCACACACACACACACACACACACACACACACACTTAAACAATGTAGAGAAGAAGAATGGAGGGAGAGGGAGAGAATGGAGAGGAGGAGTATCTCAAGCAAACGGTGTGTGAGTGGGAAATGGGGCCTGTGTGAGCGGGAGTGTGATTAACATGTGACAGTCTCTGAAATGCCTCCGTTTGCGTTTATGTTTGCATACAATCACTCACATGTGCCCAAATATAAGATGGCACGGGTAGGAAGGAGGCATAATTACATTATCTCCTCCAGAGAGAGCAAACTGCAAATTTTCATCTGCACTATGTGGATAGTTGAACAGGACACAGTCACAGCATGACATCAGTCATTTGTTTCCATGTAACTAGCACTCCTGTGTTTGGGAAACCAAATGTTACCTAAAGTTATTCATTCCTAAAACATAGAGCACTCAGTCTGTAAAAGCATTCTTTAAATCTGTCAAAATATGTCTGAGAGCAGTAATCGACAAGCTCCTCATTTTTTTATTTGTTGTGGTGCTTTTGCATTGCACTTTTGAAAAATTAGCTAGCAAACCAGTAGAGTCACCAGTATCTGTTTCGGGATACAGTTGAATTTCTCTTGAATCAGTCTTTTCTTTTTCTGTTCAGCAGTGGCGGCTGTTGATGGTCTTGCTAACTATGGAGTTCTTCTTTTATTTATTTCAAACTGCTGCCGAAAACCAAAAACACATCACTCCCTGTGCATACCTGACATAACAGGTATTGTATATGAAATGAAAAAGCTTTGAAGGATTTGTTTTTGGTATTTTTCAACCCAAGCCATATAAAATATTATTTCCCATCATTCATAAACTGAACTTCCATCCCCATGGAGAAAATCTCAAAGTTTCTTCATCTTGTGGGCGTTCATTTATCCCTAGGTGACACCGTGAATGCAATTTTGTCACAGGTCGGAAATTTAGTTCAAGTAAATGCATTGTTAACCAAGTTAGCAGCAGAACGGTGCAGATGTATACCAGGCAATGTTTTATCATAAAGTAAATTTACATTAATAATGTTTTTTTTTTTTTAATGCTGAAAACAAATGTCACGTTGGATTGTGTTGAAGGCTAGCAGGATGCTGCAACAGAGTGAGAGGTTTTCCATCACTAAAGCTGGCAGTGAGGTTGTACTATATTGTATGTGCAAATAATCACTATCAACACTTTAATTCAGAATGGCTTTACTGTTGTGTTATGTAAATGAGCAGTATAGAGTACATACAGAACAATACAATACAGACATGAAATGTGTCAAAATGTCTTCATTATTTAAATTTTGGAGTCATCCTCGATTTATGAAAAAGAAACCTTTCAGAGATGCACTGGTAGAGTGTGTGTTTTTCAGGCAGGCACAACTTACCAGCCATGATTTACAATATCGTCTATCGTAATACTGCTGTCTAAGGCACAGGGAAATGCATCATACCCAGAGCATTTAAAATGTTTTCCACTCTATATTGGCTAGGTGTGGGAAGGCTGCATATTGCCTTGTTAGCAGATTGGTAATAGGCAGAGGTTGAGAGATCATACTTGGTCAATACCTCTCTATTTTGTCTGTGAGAAAAGCTGAGAAAGTGAGAAAGAGAGGGAGAGAGAGAGAGAGAGAGAGCACAAGTGTGAGAAACGTGAAAACAAAGAAAGAGGGAAGTAGATGAGAAAGAAAAACTGAGAGGGAGGGAGATGAACGAAATGTTGAGAAAGACGGAAAAGAAAACGGGAGAGAGAGAGAGAAAGAGAACGAGTGAGAGAGAAATCTGGGGGTGAGAGACTGTGAGAAAAGGTTGTGGGAGCTGGTTGGATGTGAACACAACACTATCAGCAGATTTATTACCTGCCCTCACCTAACCCCACCTGACACAAACACACTCGTGTACACACAGACAGACACAGCTGCACAATTACATACACTCTCAGACATGCTTAGACACACACACACACACACACACACACACACACACACACACACACACACACAGACACACACACACACACACACACACACACACACACACACACACACACACAGATACATACTCAAAGAAATGGCCACCCTCATGACCTACTGTATTTTCTGTTCAGTAGAAAGATAGCATTCATTCATAAAAGGTATATAAATTATATTGCCGCCTACTAAAGACAATATTAAACGATTCTACTGGCATTTCTTCTCTTTTTATCCGATTTTATCCAGTTGACAAGACGTTACACCTAATTGATGGCATATATGCTTTTTGTTTGGCACAGGCCTACACTTTATGAGAGAGACAGAGGAAGACAGGGGCTTACATTTCAAAAGTGGTGAGATGGGTTTTGAAACAACTGTATCCCGAAAGCGTGGTGTGCAGCTTAACCTATTATTTCTTAACAATTTCTTAACACACCTCTAAAATAAATGGGTTTCTGAATCCATTATTAGAATGAATTATGATACAAATTATCAGAACTCCCCTTTGATTTAACGATTCAAACAACGGGCATACATCACCGTGCCCATCGACAGCATATAAATCTTATAATAAATGTGACAGATTAGCCAAAGTGGCTAATTGTGTGCTAACACAAGCCATCAGTCATCAGTCAAAAACTGTTTTTTAATGGAAGGACCTAAGAAGGGAATCCATCACTTTTTAAAATGGCCTCCCCTGGTACCAGTCGGCAGGGTGGGCCACTCTGGGATTTCTAACAATTGCTGGAGAAGTTAAAACGAAGATGGTTTTCAGTAATACAGTGAGTGTTGTGTTGTAATAATAATAATTGTGAAACAGTTGATCAGAATCAGAAATACTTCATTAATAATTAATAACTTAATTGATAGTACCATCAGTCCAAAAATATAAGATACATGTTGTTACTTTAATAAATAAGTAAAACAGACATATTTTGTATTGTGTATATTTACAGAAAGGTGGATGTCACTTTCAACACCGACATTACTGTATATCTATAGCCCTTTATTTGAAATTAAACAGCACAAACATATCAGCAAATGTTGGTCTATAATATTGAGAGAACTTCCACTGCTGGCTTTGTGTGGTCCAGGCAAAACGTTATCATAAAAATACAAGTTAACACAACAAATCATTTTACTAAAGATTTGCTTGTGCACTCAACAATTTCAGTAGCAAGTCTCACCATTTCAGCAGATTGCAGGAGCTCTGTTAAGCAGGGAGGGAGCAGCAGCATGTATTTTTGATCTTCACTCTGCTCTCAACATAAACTTTGTTTTAATGTTTATTTCCACCCTCTCTCCCTGCCTTGCTCTTTCTGTACTTTACAGTGGAACATCCCTCACCTTCCCTCGTCCTCACTTTCCGTCACTCTGCTGCAGGGGTTGACTTTCTTTTTCTAAATATAGAACAGAGGACACAACTATCTGACAAAGGGAACTGTGCGTGCCCGCACACACACACACACACACACACACGTACACATACATAAACAGAGCAGTCTGGTGTGGTGATTGGAGAAATGGACTCTTCAGGAAACCCACAGACGTTTAAATGCTGCTCTCTCACTCTCTGTCTCTCTGTGTCTCATGCTCAGGTCCTTTCAAATGAGTCTTTATGAGGCCACGATGCTGTAAATACCAAGTGCTGTCCGTTAAACCTATAATACAGAACATATTTATCAAAGCCTTTTGTCACAAAGATGTAACAAATAGTCAAGGAGTAAACTGACCAGTGCAAAACATGAAATTCAGTTACCAATTTGACTCCTTTGCTGCTTAAGTAATCCTCCAATCTTTCCACAGGCAGAAAAAAATCACAAGATACTCTACACTATTCCAGAAAGAAAATTAATAAAATAAATGAAAACAAAATAAAATGCAAATTTTCTTAATACAGACAAAAAAGAATGGTAGCTTTGTTTACATAATCTTATTTGTTTAAAATCCTCAAATACAGTTTTTTCTTTTTAAGTACTGCTTTGGAAGGGGTGTTTACAAGCATTTTTTATTGCAATAATACGCTTCTAATCAAAGCAAAAACTTTGCAAAATAAGCTTGTTTTGTGTAAGTAACATAAAAACAAACACTGAAAAAACACAATGCCCTATAATGTTTAGTATGTCTGTGTAAAACTACAATCTCATTTTGCTTTAGTGTTCTCAAAAGTGGTGAAAGAAGTTTTTTTTTTTTTTTTTTTTTTCTGTGTCAGACTTCTGGTCAGGCACTTCTCGCCGTTGGCTAGCTAACTCACTTTTCACCGCAGCAGCTAACACAACAACCGATTGATTTTTGCAAGTGCTCCCACAACATTGTCAAATAAGCTAGTCAAGCGAGTCGGCAGGGAAGTTATCAAACGGAAGAGCGGCACAAAAAAAACATATGTTCGACCAGCTCTTTACTTCTGCATTCAACAATAAAGGTGGATAACTGACATGGTTTCCTCCCAAAATTATCTATATTGTATCCCTCACTACAGTGATTTTTCATGTTAAAATAGTTTTGTGATATCCTACACAACAGCTGTTAGTATGACAGTGTTCAAACACAATGCTGGTCGTCACTAAAGGCCTGCACTAATCACTATAAAGCCCACTATCCATCTGCAGGCCAACAAACTGATGTATCGAGTCTTCTCCTGCAGCTCATTACTGGTAGCTCGGGCACAATTTTCAACCATAAAGGGAAAATAAGGCTCAATCATTGATGAGGAGATGAGAAAGACACAATGCCACATCGCTTGGTATTGACTAGAAGAGGAGTGGGACAGTGTCACTATTGAATCAGATAATTCAGATTTATAAACTACGCCAACAATCCAGCCATTAGATTCTACTTTCAGATCCAAAACAATGACTCTACTCCAACATTTACTGTCTTACTTATATGACACAACACAAGTCAGAACGACATCACTCCTAGATCAACTGAGATGAGATTGTTTTTCCATACATACATTAAAATGTGGAATGAGATCCCATGTTCCATTAGATCTATAATGGTGTGTCCTTCCATCATATCAGGATTTCAGCTCTCACACACCATCTCACTCACTCTGTCATCTCCCCTGTAGTGACTGTGTAGCTGTTACATGTTGTTTGTTGTTTGTTGTTTTTTTGTTTTTGTATTGTGATGAGACCTGCAGAACAGGAATTGTAAAACATTTTGACATCTGTGGTGTTACTTTTATTTTTCTGTATAATAAGAATGAAATGAAATTGAAATTCAACTTTTTTTTTTTTTTTTGGAATAACTGGTTCAAAATGAGCATGATCAGTTTAAAATGATGCAATCCAAGTACAACTTCGGATACAAATCTCTTTCCATGCAGCGCCACGAGTGAAAAACGTTCTCCTTATTCCTCTTCCTCTGTTCCAGGTGGTCCCGCCCCTCCCAGGTAAACGGCGTTTTGCAGTCCTATTCCATCTTCCTGTCACGTAACGGGGCGGAGCCTGTCTTGGCCTATAACAGCTCAGAACTGTTTGAGGACCACACACTCCGCAACCTGACCCCTGGAACAGTTTACACCATCACACTGGCTGTGAGTACAACATACACACACACACACACATGCACACACATCCTTGCACTTTCATCTTTGCACATGATTTTGTGAGTGGATTTGCATCTTCACATTAATTCTTATACATTTATATGTAAATGTGTGTGTGTGTGTGTGTGTGTGTGTGTGTTTGCATGTGTGCTTGTCAGGCCTGCACAGGAGGAGGGTGCACCTCAAGCCCCGCCAGTCAGGTCCGGACGCAGGAGAGCACCCCAGAGAATGTTCCAGCACCCATCGTCACCCCTTTGTCCCCCCGTACACTCAACGTTAGCTGGAGGCCTCCTGAAACTCCCAATGGTCAGATCACACACACACACACACACACACACACAGATGCATGCACACTTAAACAATGGAGGGAGGACACACAATGACAAACCACAAAAGTCATATATAACAAATGCCTTTTATCCATATGATGTAGGTTTTCTTTCCCCAAAAATTAGTGTCATGCCATTTTATTCATTGTACTTTATCAGATACAGAAGAGTCACTGGAGAGATGAGAGAAGTAGAAAGAGGGGCAAGAGGCGAAGAAACAAGGGGCGATAATGATGGTGATGACAGCGATATGCAACATCAAGTATCAGGCTGGATTTAAACTGTTAAAATGAAGACATGATATCCACTGTATCACAAAGCGCACTGACATTAGGAGGATTCCCAGTGCTGATCATGTCTGAATTATACAGGTTTCCCCAACCAGTGACAATGAAACAGAAGAGCATTTCCCTCTGTGTGAGGGGAGGGGAGCAGAGTGTGTGAAAAAGAGAGAGGGAAAAGGGTAGGGGAAAACGAAAGGAAAATACAGACAGAAAGACAAGGGAGAGACATAAAAGGCTTAGAGAGAGAGGGAGAGAGAGGGCAGAGACAGATAGAGAGAGACAGAGTGTGGGAAAGCACAGTATGAGACAGAGACAAACAGAGACAGACAGTGAGAGAGCAATGCTGCACGGAGCTTCTTTAAGTGGATGAAAAGTGCTCCCTTTTGACTGAACGGAGAACTGCAGGCTGGCAGCAGACAGGCACACACACACACACACACATACACACACTCTGCCGCTCTCTGTTTTCGCTGCTCCTCTCATCCTCTCTCATTTTCATCTTATTTGCTTGCAGCCAATTAAAATCCACAGCAAAGAGCTGGGCCAAGGTATATATCATGTACTTTTGATGTGAATTTGAATGCAGCTATTGACATGGATCGCATGCCGTCTTCGTTTTCACTGCAGATAAAAAAGACTCCATGCATACTCAACTATTGTCCGTGTGCCGCTGTTTTAGAGAAAGTTATGGACAGAAGGATTTCCTGCACATTATTTTCTTGCATAGATTTAGAATTGCAATATGAAAATTAAAAGTCACTCAGAATTCAGTGAGCTGGCACTTAGGAAGAGCCAGCAGTGATGCACTATCAGTCAGCGTACTGCCGTCTGAGACAGAGAATACAAGAGTCACAACAACTCAAACTATTGGACACAGCAGTGAAATGTATCTGTTGCATCATTTAAGATCACAGTCTACATTCATTTCTTACCAATATGTGGAAAATTAGGCTGATAAGCAGTAACAACTTTGAGTATATAATTACATCCTCACTATGTAGTTACTATGTAGTATGTTGTAATATTAAGTCGAACTTAAGTCAGTTTTTTTTTTTTTTTTTTACCTTTTTGGTGCTGTCCTCCTCCTTTTCCTCCTCCTCCTCCTCCTCCTGCCCCCTTCTTCTTCTTCTTCTTCTTCTTCTTCTTCAAGCAGTGCTTTCTCTGTTACTCTATTACTTTTGTTAGTCCAATGTGCTATCCCCAATGATTTTGTCCAAACTTGCTATCCCAGTATGTACAGCAGATAATACTAGTCACCTTCATTACCTCAAAAACATGCATTACATCTTTACATAAAGTGCAAAATACTAGAAAGGCCTGCTTTTGCTGGAGGAGTCCGGGCCTGGATCCTGGATGAAGCCATGCTCCCTCATTGATTCCACTATCTACACCTCTCCTTCATGAAAGAGAAGGGTAGATACAGAGAAAGACTTTGTGAACTGTGAATACTCAGTAAAGCATCTTAGACAGCACATCAGTCTATCGGTCACTGGATGTTGTTTTTTGAAAGTATATCATTCATGGCATTTACATTTAAAGATACGCACCTCAATACATTCATTTCCAGAAACAAGCTGGGACACACATATACACACGTACCTAAACATGCACACATACAGTTAACACAAAGTATTTGGCTTCAAATAGCATAATTTACCATGATTTAATCTACTTAGAATAGTATATTTTTCATCAAATAAAGCACTCTAAGCTGAATTACCAAGGATTATATTAGAAAATACCGTATATCCTATGAAACCAAATGAATTGAGTGATGAAAACCATCTGAAGATTTCCCACACCATTTCACAGTCTCTAATGTACAACGCACTGTCACATATTATCAAATATTACTGCCATGCTAGTTAAAGTATGTGTAATTCCATAATGTGTGTGTGCGTGTAATGTGAATCATGTGTGTTTTACGCCTAATGCCACATGAGTGCATTTCGCACCATAAACCCTGTGATGTGTGCGCATATTAGCTTGGATAAATTACTTCAATCTTTTCTCATCCGATGACAGAAATTTATAACAAGGGAGACACTTAATCATGATTACCCGATTATCTCATGCTTAAAAAGCTTTAATTTCTGGTTAAAAAGGGAGAAGAGCTCAGTGCTTTATTTTATTTAGCTCTTTTTTTTTTTAATAAATGGATGGCCACGATGATGATTAGGGTGATAAGCTCTCTTGGGTTCCACAACACGGAGATTCTGTGTTTATTTCTCTCTCACTCTCTCTCTCACTCTCTCTCTCTCCATCTCTCTCTCTCTCTCTCTCCCCTCCCTCTCTCCTTCTCCCCAATTCCGCAGGGATTTGTGGGGGATAATCCTCTCGGGGATTAGGTCGGGGCAACACGCAGACAAAGAGGGGAAATAAGCCTGTTATGCATTCGCTGCTTCATTTCCCAACCTGTCTTTATTACAACCTATACTGATATGGGCTTATTCACGCACATACACACACACACACACACACACACGATTGGCCACATTAAAAGCTACCCAGATGTAGTTGGCGTTGGTGGGGTTTTTGTGTCTTCATTTCCCTGATAGGTGTGTGTATCTGTATAGAGCAATAATAAAACCCACACATGATTAAAGCAGAATAGACTCTTAGTTCTTAGCGCTGATCTTTTGAGCCCCTTTATGCATTTTTATTAAGGAAAAGCACATTTGGCACCGTACTGCTTCTTTTTTTTTATTAGGTGAATGTAATGTAATTATAGTGTCGGTGTGTGTTTTTGTATGTGTGTATGTAAATGTGCAAGTTTCCATATGAGTGTAGGTGTGTATGTGTGTGTGTTTTGGCAATGCGCCTGTGTGCTGCTCATGTGTGTATGTGTGTTCATGCACTGCTGTCCTTCTGCAGGCATTTATCCTCATACGGTTGTTGTTACATTTTTTTTGTTTTTTTTTTGTTTCAATGCCACTTAAAATTAACAATTAACCGGCAGATCAGGAGCTCCCAAGTCAGATTTTACTCACACTGTAATCCAGTAACCCAGACTGCACACTGAAATGGTCAGGCTCTCACTGTCATTGGGATTCTACATAGTCCTGCCACACTGCATAAGTGACCAATGTAAAGAGAGAAAAGAGCATCATAAAAAAGTAACGTAAGCACTTCTAAAAATGAAGCCAAGGGGGTGTGTAACAGACATTTTCAGGAAAGACAAAAGATGTAGTGTCAAAGTATCACAGAAAGTAAAAAAAGTAATTAAAAATAACAAGTGTAATTTCACATCAGTTTCAGATAATTCAGAAGAGTGTATGATAAACTGACAGAAAGTAAGGTAGTTTTGTTGGTGAAACTGTGTCTTTTTGTCAGACAATATTAACAGAGTGTACAGAGGACATTTTATCAGTCTTCATTTTGAAAATGTTTAGTGTTAACCTCAATGAAGTTACACTTCAATGAATGTAATACCCAGGTGTGTTCTTTTGACAGGTGTAATAACCAGCTATGGTCTGTGGCTGGATGGAGCGCTTGTTTTAAACTCCAGTTCCTCCCAGAGGTTCTTCGTGGTTGAGGGACTCTCTCCATGGAGCCGACACACGCTCAGACTGCAGGCCTGTACGGCACAGGGCTGTGGCAAGGGACCGGTGGTCAGTAAATCACACACAAGCGTACACACACACACTAACCCAATCGTAACCGTAACTTTCACCATGTGGGTGTATCTTGCCCAGAAATGTAGTAGGATTCATAATAACGCATATATACTGCTGGTCATACAAACCAGTTTTTCTGTGTAATCCAAATTAACTGTAGTTACTGCTGTCAAAAACATGAATCCCATCACTTCCTGTGGGGATTTTTTTCCCCAAGATACCAACTGTTTAAAGCCTCAACTTTAAAAGCTTTCATAAACTAACTGTTGCGTGGATATTATTATTACGTCAACAGCTGGCAAAGCAGAGAAGCAAAACAAATGTATTTGCACAGCATGAAAATGTTATTATTACTGTACCTAAACAACACACAAAAGCACAGGTACATGTAGATGGAGGAATGCATAGGTCTGCATACACACGTAGATACTGGACAGATGCACAAACACACACATCAATTTAGAATGCACACACATTCCTCATTGTGTGAGTATGTGTGTGCATAAAGGTGATCGATTCTCTCGGCTCAATAATGAGGGTTGGCGTGGTGACAGTGACATTTGGTAGGAAATGCCACTCCGAGCTCAACGATGCCTCTGACGACAGGCCATATTTTTGGGCATTTTTCCAATATGGATGCCGTATTTAGTCAAACACCTCAAGAACGGCTGACACAGCAGAATGGGAGCAGAGATGGGGGAAGGTAAAGAGTAGGAGAAAGGAGTCAGGGGAAGGACCAGTGAGGAGAAATGATGGAGGAGTTCAGGGTAGACTGGAGCGAGGAGAGATGAAATAGAAAGTGAGGAGGTGGAGGGCAGCCAAGGAGAGGGCAACAGGAGAGCAAGAGGGTGAGACGGGAATGACAGGGCAGAAAGAAAGAAAGAAGTGCAGAGGGGTTAATTTTGATAAAAGAAACAGCTGATCCTGGTCTAGAAAAAAGTTTTACACTGCATCATAGTCCCTCATATACTCATTGTCAGTACTGATTAAAAACTGATACACATTTGATATGTACATATGTACATTTGTGTGTGTTTGTGTCTCTTTGTATCTTTTTCATATCAGGTGGAGGTGCATACATTGGAGACAGCCCCAGAGGGCCCAGTTTTACTGGAGCTGACCAATCAGAGCTCTCGAACGCTTCGAGCCCGCTGGACAGCCCCACCCAGGCCAAATGGGAGCCTCAATTACACGCTGCACTACACAAGCAAAGGTAACACCAGCAGGCATGCATGGAAATGGACAATTTGTTGTATTTTACCATTATTTTACCATTATAGTCCCATTGAGATTAAAAATCTCTTCTACAAGAGAGACCTGTATTCTCTCCCTCTCATACTTACAACACAGACTTTAAAACTGAACACACACACACACCTGGGAGCACACTGACAATACATATACACAAATGAATGTGGTACATATGAGCTATGCATTCTTTTGCACATATTCAGATAACACACACTCACAAATACATATAAATATGTATCCACAGAGGGAGAAGGCAAATGACCAGTGTGGTTTCATTTTGTTTCTGTATCATCGCATGTAGCATAAAGGGCGCATTAGTACAATTGCCAGACACAAAAATGGATTACCTCTCAATTGCCAGATAAACCTTGAATACATTTTCTGTGTGGCTTCTCCACAAATCCAGCTGCACATTATACTTTGTACTGTTGTGTCGATCAGATTATTCAGGTATGCTTTCATTGCTCTCATGAGTAACCATACACCACATTATTATTATTCCAAGATCAATCCATATTTCTGTAATGTATTTCAAATAAAGTGTGATTGCCTGTGATGCACTGTTTGCAACACATAATACCTAAGGTACTGTGGCATGCAGGCTGGGTGATAGAAAATGTTTCATATATTCAAGAAGCATCCAATAGATTTAAAATGGTGTTATGTGCTTTACTTTGCTACCTCTTTACTGCTACTACTTCTTTAATGCTTCTGCTGAGTGCCTCTTCTTAGTGATACTTTCCTGATGATTAAATGTAACTTTTAGCCATTTTCATAATAGCTATTGTCAGCGCTTTTCATGTCACAGGAAAAGTTCTGAGTGATTCTTTTTTTTTTCTTGTGCATGGATCATTATACTCATATTTTTCCTGGAATCACACTAATACTGTTGTGCACATTGAAAAATGTTAATGCCATTAATGTGATCTTCATTTGAACAATCTGATATTGATTCTAAAAATCTGTAGATCCATATTTAAATCTTCAGTTGCTGTGTGAAGACCTTTGCTAAATGTTATTTGTTTCATGCTTCTGGTCCTGCAGATGTTATCTGCTGAACTGCTAGCATAGGGAAACTCAGCTGACCAAATTATACATTTTGAACAAATGAGCTCATACCCCTACCTGAATTGATATGGAATCAAATCAAATTGAAAAAAGGTATCAAATGGAATTGAGACCCTTTGAATCAGAATCAAATCAGGGAATCGGTGAGAATACCCTCCCCTAATGCATTCCTTTCAAGGGGATCAATACACTTAACCAACTCATAGTGTACTAATCAGGTTGCTTGATAATAAAGTAATGAAGGAATGAGTGGAACAGGGTAGTATGTATGGAGACACACACACCCATACACAAAGAATGCCAACTTACAGCGAAAGTCAGACATGAAATGGAAGAATAACAATAGGACCAATCAAACCTCCTTCCCTCCACTCTGAAATCCTTGAAAGTAGAGGAGAGGAGGCTAGAGCAAAACAAGGCCATGAAGACGGAAGGAAGAACAAAGTCGAGTCGAAGTAAAAGAGTATATAGTGAGAGGAGAGATGAGAGGCTTGTATTTCCATAGATATATTAGAAAAGACGGCAAGTAAAAAAAAAAATCAAGAGAAGACAAGAAGTTCTCAGTTGAGGAGGTGAAAGCATCGGTAGTGTAAAGAGAAGATGGGAAAGGGGAGGATTGGACATGAGGGAAACAGAGGTAGGGGAGAGAGTGTAACACACACACACACACACACACACACACACACACACACACACACACAGAGAAACACATCCTTTCACTTACATACGCAAACTCTCTCTTTATCTCTCTCTCTCTCTCTCTCTCTATCACACACACACACACACACACACACAGTCAGGGACTTTGATCTGTGTCTCACAGAGGAACAGACAGATTAAAATGAGTGGAGAGAGGGATAAGAGAGGCGTGGAAGAAAGAGAGAGATGGTGTTTCGCTCTAGTTACCCATAACCCCTTGCTTCTTTGATACACACTACCTCCATCAGTTCACACAGAGCTGACGTGTGTGTGTGTGTGTGTGTGTGTGTGTGTGTGTGTGTGTGTGTGTGTGTGTGTGTGTGTGTGTGTGTGTGTGTGTGTGGATATATTGGATAGGTTTGCATGGTGTAATTTTCTGATCCTTTCTCTTTGAGTATCCTTGCATAACCTCAATATAGAGGCCTCTCTGTCTTTTGATCACTCAGTTGCTCTCAATCAGTCTGCCTCTCTCTCGCTCTCTCACTCACTCTCCTCTAATTACCTCGCTTCCTGCATGCGTCTATCTGTCTGTATCTGTTGGCCTTGTCGTTATGTCAGTCTGACTTTAATAAAGCAAAAATGCCATGGAAATGATGATATTTATGAGAAACAAACTTCTGTCTTTCCCCTCACCATTTATATACTGTAGTGTAGTATAGTGCAGTACAATATGCTTGACCTGAACCCTTATGCATCTCTCTCTCTCTTCTCTCTTCTCTCTCTCTCTCTCTCTCTCTCTCTCTCTCTCTCTCTCTCTCTCTCTCTCTCTCTCTCTCTCTCTCTCTGTCTGTCTCTTAGATGGTGATGGTGTATTGGATGGAGGTTTGTCAGCAGGCAGCTGGTTGTCCGTGACTGACCTGCAGCCTTATACCAGATACACCTTCTGGGTCAGAGGATGTAACACACAGGGCTGTGTGCAGAGCCTTCGTCGTACTGTTACCACTCCTCCAGCCGGTACTGAAACCAACCATTGTGATTTACCATGCTATCAGTTAGAGTGTGACCGATGACTGGCAAACACTGACTCATCAGACATGCATTGGTATTGGCGTATATGTTGGCAAATATGCAAAAAATACATTATTACAGTAAAGACACTTATAATTTAAGATAATTTGAAAATAGTGTTGTGATTAAATAGCTTGTCCAGCAGACTCTGGTGTTTACAACACTTTTTATGGCACATAGGTTGGCAGAGTAGTGTGTCACAGCTGACCTGCTGGTGGTCTGGATTGTGTTAAAAAGTTTCAGCAGTAAAATATCAAGCCTCCAGTACATATCTTTATCAAACACGTGTATTTGATTATGTATACTTCTGTGTATAAAAAATTTCATCTAATATTGGAATTTTTTGTCCCAAATAGCAATAGCAGGATTAGTTACAAAAATCCAGTATCAGTTGGTCTCTAACTATGAATTTATGACTTCCTCCTCTTTATTGTCGTATAAATGAAATGATGCTAAATGAGACGTTAGGACTCAGTATGGACAAATGTCATACCTTTGACTGAATACCTCAGTATCAATCTCACGACAGCACTGTAGGGGTGACGCTTGGTGGTTTCGTGAGATATTTCCATACAAGATCTTTTTGATCAACAGTCATTAGTAATATGGGTTTGATGACCAAGCAGGTAGAGGCAAATATTAGAACAGCTACAACAGAAAATATATAGTCTCCTATCACTGTCAATATAATATCAGTATGTCACTCAGCCCTTTTAGACATTATATTGTAGTACATAGATCAGCATGTTGTAGGATCCGTCTGTGATGTCTCTGTAAGCATGTTGAGGACTTTCAGTGCAGAAAAGCAAAATACTTTGGTTAGTTTCACTGCCTGTGTAGCTCAGTAGGTAGGGCTTGGCTTCATGTCTCACAGTACAGCAGCTTGACCGGTAAAGTTGGGGGCTTGTTTCCCTCTGGGGCCACCTGCAATTAAAAAATATACAGCTCTTTGTATTTTCAAGGCATGTTAGGTTAAAAGCTTTCAGATAGCATATGTACTGATTTATATAGCATATGAAGCCTAGATTTATGAAAGCATATCTAACACCTTTTTTTAAGTTGTTAAATTGATGGGTGAGTTTAACTGGCTCTTGATACCTGGTAAGGGTTTCTTTTCAAGGATCGCTCTGTAAAAGAAAAGGAATTATTCTTCAGATGAGGAGCACGGACACACTCACACCATTTACTGGTCTGAATACATTTTTGTTTTGCACTGTGTTTTGGCTGTGTTGTGTGTGTGTGTGTGTGTGATTGGGTAGAATAGAGGCTGATTGTGCATACTGATAAATGCCAAAGCTGATCAGAGCAGTCTGGAGATAATGGTAACCAGACTCCGACACACACACACACACACACACTCACACATACAAACACAAGTCTCACCGCTTCAACCAGTGTTAACAAAAGGGTTGAATGCATGCGTACACACACACACACACACAAGCACACACACGCAAATACACACACTCACACATATGCCTCAGTTAGAGAACAACAAAAGACAGACTCCGGAAAGTTCTACTGTTCAAGTTCAAAACAAAGGCATAAGAAAGTATAAATTTTAAATACCAGACGTTTCCTCTCTTTCCATCGCTCTCTCTACCTCTCCGTGCCTCTGGCATCTCTTTAGACTTCTTTAAGGCAAACTGTCTTGATGCGTCCTTGTTCTATGAAAGAACAGAGAGAAGATAGCGGAGCGAGAGACAGAAGAGCAGAGGAGGAGGAGAGCAGAGAGAGAGAAGTGAACATAAAAGTGCATAGTTTAAAACGATTACTGACACCTCTGATATTGTACCTGCTAACACAGCATGAGAGAGACACAGGCTCACCGGCAGTGTGTGTCTGTGTGGTGTATGTGTTTTGGGTGTGTGTGGGTGTGTGTCAGTGCGGCAGGAGTCAATTCTTGTATCAAAAAAGTCTGTATCTCGAAGAGTTTTGGGGAATATTCATATCCAAATGCCTGCATAGAGACACACAAATGCACAATAACGGACGCAGACATACACACAAACACACAGCGCACCAACTATTGACTCACCTCATTATCTTCAAATTGCCCCAGGTAGTTCTTAGCAGATTTTCATTTTATTCAGTTCAATTCAATTCACAACCTGTTGACTTTATCAGTAAAGTCAAAACAGATGCGCGCGCACACACACACACACACACACACACACACACACACACACACACACACGCACACACACAAGCCTGCACTTGCACACATGCACATTCACACACACATCTCTGTCTTTCTTTTGCTCACTCTTTTTACATACATACACACACTCACAGGGAAGAACTCTCTATTCAACCACGCTACAGCATTGACAGATGCTGTAAGTGGAAGTGCTGATCCGAGATCATGTGACAAAAGTGTTTTGTGTTAAAGGGCTATTACAACTGTTTTAAACAGTTGTGTTCCTAATGGGGCTGGGTATTGGAAAGGACCTCATGTTACAATCTTATCACAATACATGGGCCTCAATATGATTTGCTTCACGATACTTTGAAATACTCTATACAGTTGGCTGAAAATGTATCAGTAGAGCTCAAAATCCAGTATGGTGCATAAGACCTGGATAGACAAAATACAACATATTATATGATTATATGGTAGATAGATGAAGTGACTCAAAACAGTTAAATTCAAAAGTCTCATTCCAATTCATTAAATCAAAATCAGCATGGGGAATTTACCTAAAACAGTGCACTAAAATCGAGATGTCAAAATACTGTCTGAAAATTAAGTACATAAAAAAGACCTATCAATATAAGGAGCTAGAAAATCATTGCAGCATTGAAAAAAATTGCAATGTTCATTGCACCCATTTTTTGGAACAGCTATAGTTAAGCTAAGCTAAGCTTCTATCATGATATGGATCATTTCATATCTTGATAACAATATATATACACATGTATACAAAGACAGACACACACTCACACACAAACTCACACACATCCTGTTATCCATCAAGACATAAATAATCACTTTATTTAACCCCCTTGGAGCATTACCCTGCCCCTTCACCATATGCAGTCCCAGAGCTTGCACACACTAAGCCACACACAAGATATTAACATCTTCATTTTCTTTTCCCATATTGAGTTCTAGATCCATGTAGATGCTTACAGAGTGTGCACAGAGATTTAGCCATTAGTGTAATGATTTTTTATAAGAACCACAAATATTCTAAAAGAGCCTTCATAAAGATATTATGGCATTTTTCACAAATCCTTAAACAGCTATTTATCACAAGTTGTGTGTATGTGCGTGTCTGTGTGTGTGTGCGCGCACCTGTCTTTGCATGTGGTAACAACTATCTTTGAGATGTCTTCAGTAATCAGAGTCCAGCAGTAGTGGAAGGAGACCAGCATGTTTGATTGAAGGAGGGTCACTTTACACACAGGAGACTTTAGAAGGGCTGCTCTCATTCACCACACACAACACTACTCTCTCTCCATTTGTTTCCCTCTTTCACTCTCTCATTTCCTCTTTCCTTGTGTAATCTATTTTTTTTCTGCTAAGAGCCTGGCAACCATGCAAAATCAAGATGTTTTTACTGATTTTATGCTAACAGTAATGCTCAAATCAGCTAGAGTAGAGAGGCTAACTGTTGATAGAGCGGCGTCATAATGTAGTGCTGGTGTGTGTGTGTGTGTGTGTGTGTGTGTGTGTGTGTGTGTGTGTGTGTATGTATATGTTTATATGAGAGAGAGAGATAGCACATATTAGTGTGTTTATTAGAAGTGATACAGTATCAGTAGCCTACATCAGGCAGCTTGTTGTGGATGACTGGCTTTCTTTTAAAAAAGTTACATATATATATATTATTTATTTCTTTTATTTTTTCTCTCCTGTCTCCCATCCCAGATGGACGTCAAAGATTCACTGTGGAACAGAGCTGTGGGGATTACTGTTGTAAATTTGGACTTTAACTAGTACTGGGAAATATATCGATATCATATCAATATTGGGATAAGAGACTAGATATCATCTGGGATTTTGGATACTGTAATATGATGATATGGCAAAAGAGTGGTCTTTTCCTGGTTTTAAAAACATCGACTGTTCACTGCCTTTACCTACCAGCATTTATCAAAATGCCTGTTTGCCCATCAGTGCCTGTTTATCAAAAATTGTGTAATTGTGTAAATATTTGGTGCACCAGCAGTCATGTCCACAGTATCATCACAATATCGATACTGAGGTATTTGGTCAAAAATATTGTGAAATCTGATTTTGTCCATACTGCCCAGCCCTAACATTAACACACTGTATGTGTCTTGTTCACTACCCTCTGTTTACCTCTCTTTCTTTCTTCCTTTCTTCCTTCCTTTCTTTCTTTCTTTCTTTCTTTCTTTCTTTCTTTCTTTTTTCTTTCTTCCTTTCTTCCTTTCTTTCTTTCTTTCTTTCTTCCTTTCTTCCTCTAGCCCCAGATGGGTTGTCGCCCCCCAGGTTGGTTGATGCCACTGGTGACAGTCTGAATGTTTCCTGGTCTGCGCCTGCGTATGCCAACGCACCGGGTCCACTCTACTACAGCCTGCACATGAGGGCATCACCACAGAGGCCTGTGATACGGTGAGAGAGAGCACACACACACACACACACACACACACACACAGCGGTCAAATATGCAGGCTTACAAAGAAGGGTTCACAAGTGGTCTGGCACATGGGCACAACAAGAGATAAAACCACAAGAGAATAAAATATACAAAAAAAAAAATACACATACAGACAAAATCCTCTCAGGTACCCACACACACACACACATCCATGTACCCACAATGCCTTTAAGAAATAGGGACACACATGTATCCGTACACAAGGATGCATTATACAGCCACACTGAATCTGTCACATGAATGCGACAAAGAGAACATCAAAAAATCAGAAAGAGGGGATGAGAGGGAAAGATGGTGGGGGGAAGAGCCAAATAGCCAAAAAAAAGTGCAAAAAAAAAAGCAAAGGGAGAGCAGAAAGAAGGAGCGAGGTAGAGAGAAAATGATAAAATGAAAAAGAGAGAGAGGGTGTGCATCTGATATGTATTCATTACATGCTTCCTGACAACAAATTGCAATTTAATCCAAGAAGAGGAGGCTCTCATTCTGTGGTAATAAATAAATGACTAGGTACATGTATTATATATCAGACAGCTATGCCCTCCTCCTCCTCCTCTGCTATGGAAATCTCATTGTTCTCTGATTTATTCATTCATTCATCCCTTCCATCCATCTGATGCTAAATGGTCAATGGTCCCTCATTTATGACAATATTCTTTTACTTTGTCCTGGATTATAAAATTATACGATAAAAGATGTGATATGATTTGGGGAAATGATAAAAAAGCAATGAAAATATTGTATATATTGGGTTCAAGACCAATTTTTGATGAGGATATTCTGTGACTCAATTCCCTGGATTAGGCTAGACCCATCAGGATTTACTTGTTTCAGAACATAATGCTTCTACGTGAACAAGGAAGGTTCGCACTCACAAAATATCTGTCTTCAAATCAAATTCCTGTGCATATTTTTATTTTATTTTACTTGTCAATTTGAGTGCTATACTTCAAATGAAATAGATATTAACTGAAAAATAAAAATATAATACAATAAAAAAAAAGCTTCTTTAAAGCAGACATTTGCTATCTTAGGAGACAAATTACCTCCCTGATGTGGTATTACCTCTACAGTTAAATTTGTTGTCTTCTCTCTGACTGAGGGCTCTATTTTTGGGACTGTGCATGGCAGAGTGAGCAGTGCCATTTTCATCTGGCACACACAGGTTTCCCTCTCATCTGAACCATTTGCTAATTTGATGACTCATGATGAACATGACTTCAGTGAGATGGAGGTGCAGTAGTGACTATTTTGGTGTGAAGGATGACTGAGGTTTGTGCTTGCACTGCCTGTCTGCTCAGACCAGGTCACTAATCACCTTAAGTAAAAAGCAAGTCTAATGAAGTTCAAGAGGAGTTAGGGTAAAGGGTGTAATATTCTGTATATTTGCTTGAGGTGATTCTGCGTCTCATGGACAGGATGTCAGGAGAACAGATGTAACTTAGCATTCGTACTAACTCCAGCATGTTTACAGCTTGTATTCTATACTGATTTTCATTAGTGTGCTCTGTCGCTATCAAACAAACAAACAAACAAAGAAAATGTTTTTGACAGATCTGCTCCAAACCATTGTCTTTATTTCAAAGTTGGCAGTGCACAATGTGTGCCATTTCCCTTTCTTTTGAAGGGAAGGAAACAAGGTGTTGTGATTGTTCGTGGCTTAGCACCAGCCCCTATCAGACCCGCTGATAATGTGTTCCTCCTAATCCCACCCCATTTCCAACTGTCCCACACTTGTGCAATGCGCCTCTGGCCATACAAATAACAAAAGCACCGCACATCTCACCGTTGACTTCACATTCCACCTCGTGCGACTGATTCATAAAAATAGAGCCCTGAAGTCAAGAAGGGCTGCACTGATTGATTATTTTATTAATTGAGTGTTCTACTGATTATCCCATTGATTAACTGAGTAACTGGATAAGACCTTTTGTGTTTTATCAAGGAGGGGTGCGTGTGTGTGTGTCTGAATCTGTATCATAATAACCAACATGAATGAGGCCCAGGCTTTCAAAATCGGCTGCTACATTGTATTTTCTGTGGACATTTTCTTGATGTTTTCTTCCAAGATTAGTGAACTTGGGGGACTGCTTGTTTTGTGATTGAGTCAAATGCGTTTGACACAAATACATTTTACATTCACTTGATTCTGCTGCAAGACC